>NW_016902159.1:0-687 GCF_001698545.2 Rhinopithecus bieti | reverse complement strand
AGTAAAATGGACTGAATTTTATCAGAAACTATTAAGATCTTTTCTTGTTAATAAGCAAAGAAGCAACTGAAAATCTCCACCAGTAAAGATGTGAAGTTCCACTTCCTCTCTATTATACAAACAACATGTTAACAACCATTTTCTATAAAAGACCAAAATATATTTTAAAACAATGGCCTGGAAACTTTGGAAGGAACACTGTGGGAAGCCACTAAGGCTACCATTAGCAGTGAGATAACAGCCTACCAGCATCCCAAAGCAACAAAAGCAGCTCAGCATGTAACTTATGGTCCAATTTGATCATGGAGATAGGAAAGCAATGCACTTCTGAACCAGACCCCATAAAATGAAGCATTTTATGTTAATATCATATTAATTCTACAAGAAGTTTATGCTTCTCCAAAATGTGGCCTTTGGGGTTAATGATAGTCAACACTTATCAAATAACTATAGCATGAATCTAGAGAGTCATTTATCTCAGATCATGGATTTGTTAATAAATTCAGATGACTTGAGATTAGTCCCCAGAAGCTATAAGGATGTACTTCATCCAAGAACTCACCTAGAAGCAAATAAAATTAGATACTATAAGTGTCAATTTTAGATAGAAATGTCACTCAAGATAATATTAGCAACAAGAAACAAGACCCTTAAAATTGAAATGAATCTAGGCTCAGAAAATTTTCT
>NW_016902158.1:0-685 GCF_001698545.2 Rhinopithecus bieti | reverse complement strand
GTCATCTTAATTCCTCTCACTTAGTTAAGCCTCTCCTTACGTTGAGCAGTTTTATAGCCCTGTGTATGTTTAGCGTGTGATGGGACATTCGGGAGTACTTTGAGGCTTACGGCGAAAAGAAAATATGTTCAGACCGAAACAGGAGAGAAGCTTTCCGAGGAACTGCTTTGTGACTTGTGCAGTCCAATCACAGTATTATACCTCTCTCCTCATACAGTGTCGGGGAAACCCTTTTGGAGAACCAGGTACCAAGTGATATTCGAAAGCATGTTGATGCCGATGATGAAAAGGGAAATAGCCTCAGACAAAACCTGGAAAGAAGCTTTCTAGGAAACTACTCTGTGATATGTGTAATCATCTCACAGAGACAAAGGTTTCCTTACATTACACAGCTTGAAAACCGTCATGGACGGATCCACGAAGGGACTTTCAGGAGCACACTCAGGACTATGGTGAAAAGGAAATATCTTCAGATAAAACTGGAAGGAAGCTTTCTGTGAATCGGCTTTATTCTATGTTTACTCTTCTCACATAGATGAAGCTTTCTTTACATTATGCAGCTTGGAAACTCCCTAGTGGATGGATCCACGAAGGGATACTTGGGATCACATTCAGGCCTATGGTCAAATAGGAAATAGAGCCAGACAAAACTGGAGAGAAGCTTTGTGAGAAACTGCTTGGTGAT
>NW_016902157.1:0-975 GCF_001698545.2 Rhinopithecus bieti | reverse complement strand
AAACATTCTATGGGGTTTGACAAACATATGATAACATATATCCAGCATTACCATATTGTACAGGACAGTTTCACTGCCTTACAAATCCCTGGACTTTATCCCTCCCTCCTTCTACCTCTACCACTGACACCACTGATCTTTTATGGACTCCATACTTTTGCCTTTTCCAAAATGTCATATAGTTGGAATCATATGGTTTGTAACCATTTTGATTGGCTTCCTTCAGTTAGCAATATGCATTTAAGGTTTCTCCATATCTTTTCTTGACTTGATAACTCACTTCTTTTAGGGCTGAATAATATGCCATTGTCTGGTTGTACCACGGTTAGTTTATCCATTTGCCTATTGAAGGACTTCTTGGTTTCTTCTGAATTTTGGCAATTATTAAAGCTGTGATAAATAATTGTGTGCAGGCTTTTAGGGATATACATTTTGATGTTTGAGTAAATACCAAAGAATACAACTGCTATCATATGGTAAGATTTTATCTAGTGTTGTAAGAAACTGCCAAACTCTCTTCCAAATTGGCTGTAGCAGTTTTATTTCCACCAACAATGAATGATAGCTCCTGTTGCTCCACATCCTTGTCACTATTCTGTGTTGTAGCATTAAAAGTAATGGCAGAAATCACAATTACTTTTGCCCCAACCTAATATGTACATGGAATATCTTTCCATTTATTTTGACCTTTGAGTTTTTTCATTAGTGTTTTGTACTTCTGCTCTTAAAGATCTTGTCTTTTGCACCTGGCTTATTTGACTTAACAAATAACTTTCAGTTCCATTCATGTTGTTGCAAATGACGGGATCTCATTTTTTTCCTTCTTTTATTTCTGATGCTAGTTGTTTGTATATTTACTCTTTCTTACTTATTTAATGTGGCTAAAATATTAATAATTTTATTGATTTTTTTCAAAGAACCAGCTTTTGGTTTTGTTGATTTCCTGTTGGTCATTTCATTGATATCATCATCTTC
>NW_016902156.1:0-379 GCF_001698545.2 Rhinopithecus bieti | reverse complement strand
ACCATATATGTGTAGGCATAGATACGTGTATGTATATACATGTATACATATGTACGTATATGTATGCATGTATGCACATATATGTATATACATATGTGTATATATAGAGAGATTATCATTTTATATAAAATGACATCAATTTGCCAAAATTTTACACCTTTTATTCAAAATTTAGTTTGGGAATTTCGTCACACCAGCGCATACACATCTATCTCATTCCTTAAGAGGTTGCAGAGTATGCTATGATGTGGCTTTGCCAATTTTATTTTTTTTCATGTAACCAGTCTTCTTTTGATGGCATTCTAGTTCTTGTGGAGGTTACTCTGAAGAATAGTGCTTCATTGATGGTCTTGTACTATTTTTTTTTTTTTTTTTTTTT
>NW_016902155.1:0-292 GCF_001698545.2 Rhinopithecus bieti | reverse complement strand
GTAATCCCAGCACTTTGGGAGGCCGAGACGGGCGGATCACGAGGTCAGGAGATTGAGACCATCCTGGCGAACACGGTGAAACCCCGTCTCTACTAAAAAATACAAAAAAAAATCTAGCCGGGCGAGGTGGCGGACGCCTGTAGTCGCAGCTACTCCGGAGGCTGAGGCAGGAGAATGGCGGGAACCTGGGAGGCGGAGCTTGCAGTGAGCTGAGATCCGGCCACTGCACTCCAGTCCAGGCGACAGAGCGAGACTCCGCCTCAAAAAAAAAAAAAAAAAAGAAGCTTGAAAC
>NW_016902154.1:0-292 GCF_001698545.2 Rhinopithecus bieti | reverse complement strand
ACCAGTTAGAATGGCGATCATTAAAAGTCAGGAAACAACAGGTGCTGGAGAGGATGTGGAGAAATAGGGATGCTTTTACACTGGTGGTGGGAATATATATTAGTTCAACCATTGTGGAAGACAGTGTGGCAATTCCTCAAGGAAACTAGAAATACATTTGACCCAGTTATCCCATTACTGAGTATATACCCAAATGATTATAAATCATGCTACTATAAGGACATATGCATGCATATAGTATTACAGCACTATTCACAATAGCAAAGACTTGGAATGAACCCAAATGTCCATC
>NW_016902152.1:0-244 GCF_001698545.2 Rhinopithecus bieti | reverse complement strand
GTTAAATCCACTTCTGTAACTCCTCCCTTTTAAAGTTTTTTTTTTGCCCCCCTACTTTTTTTTTTTTTTTTTTTTTTTTTTTTTTTTTTTTTTTTTTGAGATGGAGTCCCGCTCTGTCACCCAGGCTGGAGTACAGTGGCATGATCTTGGCTCACTGCAACCTCTGCCTCCCGGGTTTAAGGAATTCTCCTGTCTCAGCCTCCCGAGTTGCTTGGACTACAGGTGCATGCCACCACACCTGGCT
>NW_016902151.1:0-244 GCF_001698545.2 Rhinopithecus bieti | reverse complement strand
TTTTCCTTCCCTCCTTCCCTCCCTCCCTCTCTTCTTTCCTTTCTCCCTCCCTCCCTCTCTCTTCCTTCCTTCCTTTCTTCCTTCCTTCCTTCCCTTCCTCCCTCTCTTCTTTCCTTTCTCCCTCCCTCCCTCTCTCTTCCTTTCTTCCTTTCTTCCTTCCTTCCCGCCCTCCCTTCCTTCTTTCTTTCCTTCCTTCTTTCCTTCCCTTCCCTCCCTCCCTCCCTCCCTCCCTACTTTCCTTCCT
>NW_016902150.1:0-684 GCF_001698545.2 Rhinopithecus bieti | reverse complement strand
GGAGAATCATTACTTAAAGATGTTACAAGGAGATTTTATATAAATTTTATATATAATATATATAGCATTTATTTTCAAGACATTCATATTGAATGTCAGAGAATCAGTTGTGGTGTTGAAATGACTGACTGACTTACCAGCTGGTAACCCCTTAATCTCAGAGGTGATTGTACAAGATCTTGATTAACTCAGATTCTGTTAATAACTTTGATTGGTAAAACATTTTGGCAGTAAGTGAAAATTCAGGCATTATAAAAGACTTGGGGAGCCTTGCCTTGAAGTTTTCTATCTCTCTAAGAACTGTAATTTTATCCCAGTAGCTCTATGGTAGAGACAGATGAAGGTTGGAGTTGCAGTATATTATGTTATTTTATAAACGTGCTATTTTTTATTTCATGCTAGGATTGGGAAAAGATGACTTATTAATCTATCTAAGATACGTTAGTCTATCTCTCTCCATGCTGCTAGGCATAGTTACAAAACATCCCATTTTACATTGAGGAACTAAGAGTCCCAGAGAGGGTAACTTGCCTAAGATTGTAAGTCATAAACTTCGGAGCTAGTGTTCTTTGCCTCAGATTTTTTTTTTTTTAAATTTTGCCCGTTGCTTTTATTATTAAGAGATACTTACTCATCTAAATGATATAACTTATGGAGCAAGCATTACTTAAAAGAAAATTTGTA
>NW_016902149.1:0-287 GCF_001698545.2 Rhinopithecus bieti | reverse complement strand
CTTTTCTTTCCTTCCTTCCTTCCTTCTCAATCTATTTGGATTGTTCTTTTATTAATATTATTATACTTTAAGTTCTAGAGTACATGTGCACAACATGCTGTTTTGTTGCATATGTATATGTATGCCATGTTGGTGTGCTGCACCCATTAACTCTTCATTTACATTAGGTATATCTCCTAATGCTATCCCTCCCCCCTCCCCCACCTCACGACAGGCCCCGATGTGTGATGTTCTGCTTCCTGTGTCCAAGTGTTCTCATTGTTCACTTCCCACCTATGAGTGAGAAT
>NW_016902148.1:0-290 GCF_001698545.2 Rhinopithecus bieti | reverse complement strand
CGAGGCTCGAAGTGGGCGTGTTTTGGGCCCTTGCCCCCCACCTTGGGTGACAGAGCGAAACCCCTTTCAAAACAAAAAAAAAAAAAAAAAAAAGGAAATATTTTGATTCCTATTTTGTCACTCCTCCCTAGGAACCCCTCTGAAGAGGATAGTGTATTAGTTTGTTTTCACACTGCTATAAAGATACTACCTGAAACTGGGTAATTTGTAAACAAAGGAGGTTTGACTCACAGTGTCCAACTTTCAGGAATAACAGGAATAATTCCTGTAAGTTAGATAACAGGCTGGGG
>NW_016902147.1:0-242 GCF_001698545.2 Rhinopithecus bieti | reverse complement strand
CTGCAAATATTCAGAGGCCAGAGAGGTGGAATTCCCCATAATTTTCCCGTGGGTCCCCTTATTTATTTACCTGCCCGCGGTCTCCCTGCGCCTGCCCGGGGTGTTCCCCTCCGGTTCCTTGCTCTGGTGGATCCACGGACCCTGCTCGCCGCGCCAGATGTTGGGGTCCGCGTGTTTAGGAACACGCGGACCCCAACAGCTACAATAATCAAAACAGCATGGTACTGGTACCAAAACAGAGA
>NW_016902146.1:0-873 GCF_001698545.2 Rhinopithecus bieti | reverse complement strand
TTTCTGTGCTTGTGATAGTTTGCTTAGAATGATGGTTTCCGGCTTCATTCATGTCCCTGCAAAAGACATGAACTCATTCTTTTTTATGCCTGCATAGTATTCCATGGTATATATGTGCCACATTTTCTTAATCCAGTCTATCACTGATGGACATTTGGGTTAGTTCCAAGTCTTTGCTATTGTGAATAGTGCTACAATAAACAGGCATGTGCATGTGCCTTTATAGTAGCATGATTTATAATGCTTTGGGTATATACCCAGTAATGGGATTGCTGGGTCAAATGGCATTTCTAGTTCTAGATCCTTGAGGAGTCACCACACTGTCTTCCACAATGGTTGAACTAATTCACACTCCCCAAAACAGTGTAAAAGCATTCCTATTTATCCATATCCTCTCCAGCATCTGCTGTTTCCTGACTTGTTAATGATTGCCATTCTAACTGGTGTGAGATGGTATCTCATTGTGGTTTTGATTTGCATTTCTCTGATGGCCAGTGATGGATGATGAGCATTTTTTCATGTTTGTTAGCTACATAAATGTCTTCTTTTGAGAAGTCTCTGTTCATATCCTTCACCCACTTTTGATGGGGTTGTTTGTTTTTTTCTTGTAAATTTGTTTAAGTTCTTTGTAGATTCTGGATATTAGCCCTTTATCAAATGGGTAGATCGGAAAGACTTTCCCCATTCTGTAGGTTGCCTGTTCACTCTGATTATAGTTTCTTTCACTGTGCAGAAGCTCTTTAGTTTCATTACATTCCATTCGTCTATTGTGGCTTTTGTTGCCATTGCTTTTGGCGTTTTAGTCATGAAGTTTTGCCCATGCCTATGTCCTCAGTGGTATTGCCTAGGTTTTCTTGTAGGGTTTTTACAGTG
>NW_016902145.1:0-291 GCF_001698545.2 Rhinopithecus bieti | reverse complement strand
AATTCCACTTAAAAAAGTTCTGTGCTTCATATTATTTCTGTTTCTAAGCTGGTTTTCTGCTGGATATTCTAAAAAAACTTGCTGGTACATTGTTTTATGTAATTAAAGGATGTGGCTCTGTAGGTTAGTGTAGCATTCTTTCCCTTCACCCCTGGTGGAACAGTGAGGGTGTCCCACTTATGTCGGATAAGTTGATAGCTAGGTCCCTGTGTGTTATGGCTCGTCTATACTGCTTCAGGGGACCTGGCCCCAAAATTATTTTGCAGAAAGGAAAATTATTCTGTTATACAT
>NW_016902144.1:0-646 GCF_001698545.2 Rhinopithecus bieti | reverse complement strand
AGGGGCCCTGCACATGGTCGGAGGCTGGCTTGACCTGCATCCGGGAACAGAGCTGCCCGGGCACCTGTGGGCAGGCAGGAAGTCACTGGGCAGCAAGACAGGCACAAGGCCAGGCCCACAATCCTGGCCAGGCTCCAGGGGAGGGAGATGCCCCAGCAAATGGGACACAGGCCAGATGTAGACTGTAGCCAAGGGACCCGGAACAGGAGCACTGGGGCCCAGTTTTAGGGAGCACAGCACAGGAGGCAGGGCTTGTCCTGCACCTCAGAGATTCCACAGCTCAGCACTCTGGGCTCACCCAGGTTGGGTTACCAGCCAGATGCACCTGTTCCATTCCCATTATGCCACATCCTATTACCCACAGTCCAGACCTGGGACTGGGATCCCACCTTCTGAGCCCTCTCCCAGGCTTCCTGCCCCTCAGGGTCCTGCCAGCCCCTGCTCCTACACATCCACAGTAAGCCCCTTGCCTCTCCCATCTCTGCCCTTCCCTGCCTCATGCCTCTGCGGACCTCAGATCGCTTTCCCTGTCCCTTCCCAATGCACCCATGGCCTGCCCACCCTGACCACCCATGGCCGCCTTCAGCCCCTCTCTCCTCCCTGGCAGCTGCAGCTCCCTCAAGGCTGCTGCCTTGGCCCCTGGTCT
>NW_016902143.1:0-1361 GCF_001698545.2 Rhinopithecus bieti | reverse complement strand
CAGTAACTTGGAGCTAGGCATGGTGCCACACCTCTGTAGTCCCAGCTACTCAGGAGACTAAGGCAGGAGGATCACTTGAGCCCAGGAGTTTGATCCCCCCATTTCTGAAAAAATTTTTTTTAAATAGCCAGGTGTAGTGGTATGTGCCTATGGTCCCAGCTACTCAGGAGGCTGATGTGGGAGGATCCCTTGAGCCCATGAGTGGTAGGGTGCAGTGAGCTATGATTGTGCCACTGCACTCCAGCCTGGGCAACAGAGCAAGACCCTGTCACTAAAAGGATAATAATAACAAAAAACTCCAGCTTAATTCCCACTATGTAGACAAGATGAAACTTGTTTGGAGGCTGAATTGAGACTGTGGGTGTACAATTGGTGGATGGATTACTGTATGGGGAAGAAATGGGATGCAAAGAATGTTAGGATTCCTTCCAATTAGAAGGTTCTAGGGTTCTAATTTTCATCCGGGTATGAGGCAATGATGGTCTGGGTATGGAAGAGGGCAGTGAGCATGGGGAGAAGGGACAGACGAGAGCGAGATTAAGGAAGATTAATAATAATACCCTATGGCCAGGCATGGTGGCTCACACCTGTAATCGCAGCACTTTGAGAGGCCAAGGCAGGCAGATCACTTAAGGTCAGGAGTTCGAGACCAGCCTGGCCAACACGGTGAAACCCCATCTCTACTAAAATATAAAATTAGCCAGGTGTGGTGGCAGGTGCCTGTAATCCCAGCTACTCGGGAGACTGAGGCAGGAGAATCTCTTGAACCCAGGAGGAGGAGCTTGCAGTGAGCCGAGATCAAGCCACTGCACTCTGGCCTGGGTGACAGAGCGAGACTCTGTCTCAAAATAATAATAATAATAATAATAATAATAATAATAATACCCCACATTTCTGTATTCGTTTATGGTCTACAGAGTTTATCATTGGAACTGGGATAGAGTAGAGCCTCAGAGGTTAGGCTCAGAAGTCAAACTGTCTTCGTTCAAATCTCAGGTCTACAAGCAATGATCTCTGGGGCCTTGAACAAGTTTCTAAACCCCACCCAGCCTCAGTTTCTCAAGCACTAACAAGGAATGATGTTAATGATATCACCTACCTCTTCAGGGTCGAGGAGTCCTTCTCGTGGCATAACTCTGACCCACTCTTCTGCCTTCCTTTTCCACTTTTAAGAACTCATGGACTAGATTGGGCCCACCCAGGTAATCCAGGATAATTGATCCATCTCAGGATCCTCAGTGTTCATCACATTTGCAAAGTTGTTGACTGATTAAATAATAAAGTGTGTTTGAAGTCCTTCATGTGGTAAGCCTGGATCACAGGAAGCGTGGATCAGTTTTGCTATTCCTGTTATGCCATGT
>NW_016902142.1:0-1357 GCF_001698545.2 Rhinopithecus bieti | reverse complement strand
GGTATTTACAATTTGGTTTGTTTTGCAGTGGTTGGTACCAACTGTTTCTTTCCATGTTTAAAGCTTCCTTCAGGAGCTCTTGTAAGGCAGGCTTGGTGGTGACAGAATCTCTCAGCAGTTGCTTCTCTGTAAAGGATTTTATTTCTCCTTCACTTATGAAGCTTAGTTTGGCTGGATATGAAATTCTGGTTCTTTTCTTTAAGAATGTTGAATATTGGCCCCATTCTCTTCTGGCTTATAGGGTTTCTGCTGAGAGATCTACTTTATTCTGATGGGCTTCCCATTGTGTGTAACTTGACCTTTCTCTCTGGCTGCCCTTAACACTTTTCCTTCATTTCAACCTTGGTGAATCTGATAATTATGTGTCTTGGGGTTGCTCTTCTCGAGGTGTATTTTGTGGTGTTCTCTGTATTTCCTGAATTTGAATGTTGGTCTGCCTTGCTAGGCTGGGGAAGTTCTCCTGCATAATATCCTGAAGAGTGTTTTCCAACTTGGTTCCATTCTCCCCGTCACTTTCCAGTACACCAATCAAATGTTAATTTCATCTTTTCACATAGTCCCATATATCTTGGAGGCTTTGTTCATTTCTTTTCCTCTTTTGTCTCTAAACTTCTCTTCTCACTTTATCTCATTAATTTGATCTTCAATCACTGCTACCCTTGGCTATTAAAGCTTGTGCATGTACCACGAAGTTCTTGGGCCATGTTTTCAGCTCCATCAGATCATTTAAAGTCTTCTCTATGCTGTTTATTCTAGTTAGCCATTCATTTAATCTTTTCCAGGTTTTAGCTTCGTTTCAATGTGTTCTAACATCCTCCTTTAGCTCAGAGAAGTTTGTTATTACCAACCTTCTGAAGCCTACTTCTGTCAGCTCATCAAAGTCATTTTCCATCCAGCTTTGTTCTGTTGCTGGCGAGGAGCTGCAATCCTTTGGAGGAGAAGAGGCACTCTGATTTTAGAATTTTCAGCTTTTCTGCTCTAGTTTGTCCCATCTTTGTGGTTTGATCTACCTTTGGTCTTTGCTTATGGTGACCTACAGATAGGGCTTTGGTGTAGATGTCCTTTTGTTGATGTTGATGCTATTCCTTTCTGTTTGCTAGTTTTCCTTCTAACAGTCAGGTCCCTCAGCTGCAGGTCTGTTGGAGTTTGCTGGAGTTCCACTCCAGACCTGCTTGCCTGGGTATCAACAGTGGAGGCTGCAGAACAGCAATATTGCAGAACAGCAAATATTGCTGCTTGATCCTTCCTCTAGAAGCTTCGTTCCAGAGGGGCAGCTGCCTATGTGAGGTGTCAGTCAACCCCTACTGGGAAGTGTCTTCCAGTTAGGCTACACAGCAGTCAGAGACCCACTTGAGGA
>NW_016902141.1:0-647 GCF_001698545.2 Rhinopithecus bieti | reverse complement strand
TTATTTACCCAGTAGTCATTCAGGAGCAGGTTGTTTTATTTTCCATGTAGTTGTGCAGTTTTGAGTGAGTTTCTTAATCCTGAGTTCTAAGTTGATTGCACTGTAGTCTGAGAGTTTGTTGTGATTTCTGTTCCTTCACATTTGCTAAGGAGTCCTTTACTTCCAACTATGTGGTCAATTTTGGAATCAGTGCGATGTGGTGCTGAGAAGAATGTATATTCTGTTGATTTTGGTGGAGAGTTCTGTAGATATCTGTTATGTCTGCTTGGTGCAGAGCTGAGTTCAAGTCCTGGATATCCTTATTAACCTTTTGTCTTGTTGATCTGTCTAATATTGAGAGTGGGGTGTTAAAGTCTCCCATTATTATTGTGTGGGAGTCTAAGTCTCTTTGTAGGTCTCTCAGGACTTGCTTTATGAATCTGGGTACTCCTGTTTTGGGGTGTATATATATTTAGGATAGTTAGCTCTGCTTGTTGAGTTGATCCCTTTACCATTATGTAATAGTCTTCTTTGTCTCTTTTGATCTTTGGTGGTTTAAAGTCTGTTTTATAAGAGAGTAAGATTGCAACCCCTGCTTTTTTTTTGCTTTCCATTTGTTTGGTCGATCTTCCTCCATTCCTTTATTTTGAACCTATGTGTGTCTCTGC
>NW_016902140.1:0-976 GCF_001698545.2 Rhinopithecus bieti | reverse complement strand
CTGACTTTTAATGATTGCTAAAACTCTCAATAAACTAGGTATCGATGGAACATATCTGAAAATAATAAGACCTATTCATGACAAACCCACAGCCAATATCATACTGAATGAGCAAAAGCTGGAAGCATTCCTTTTGAAAACGGCACAAGACAATGATGCCCTCTCTCACCACTCCTATTCAACATAGTATTGGAAGTTCTGGCCAGGGCAATCAGGCAAAAGAAAGAAATAAAGGGTATTCAAATTGTCTCTGTTTGCAGATGACATGATTATATATTTAGAAAACTCCATCGTCTCATCCCCAAATCTCCTTAAGCTGATAAGCAACTTCAGCAAAGTCTCAGGATACAAAATCAATGTGCAAAATATCACAGGCATTCCTATACACCACTAATAGACAAACAGAGAGCCAAATCATGAGTGAACTCCCATTCACAATAGCCCCAGTTCTTAACATCACTTCATTCACCTGTGACATTGAACAGTTTGGTTTAAAACAAAAAATTCTGTGGTGACAGGGTGGTTCTCACAAAGTGTTCTCTGAGCAAGGTAAACTAAAGAAAATGCTTCAGAATGTAACTTTTCGTTGAGCTGCCAGATAAGTCAAATAGTGACAGTTCTCTAGGGATGGGACTTTTAGGAGCGCCAAACCCTTTCTGCCTCCACTTGTGGCTGCTATGCTCCTGTTTTCACAATTAGAAAAGTTGTTCATTTTAGAAACTGCTGGAGAACTGAGGAGAGAGAAGTGTAAATAGAGTAAGTTAAAATGCCACAAAGGTCACTATTCTTACCAAGGTTCAGCTAATTCCTTGAATAAATGGTCCCCATTTCCAGATTTCTGTAAAAGTTGATTTTGACAATTTTGGTGTTCTATTTAGTTTTATTAAGAAACACTTTCAAAGTATTTACACTGCCATTCCGGAAATGCTTCACTTCAATATAATTTTATTTAAGTATTTTAGTTATAGTTTTTTTA
>NW_016902139.1:0-244 GCF_001698545.2 Rhinopithecus bieti | reverse complement strand
GTGTGTGTGTGTATCTATATATGTGTGTGTGTGTGTATATATATATGTGTGTGTGTGTATCTATGTGTGTGTGTGTATCTGTGTGTGTGTGTATCTGTGTATGTGTGCATATGTGTGTGTGTATCTATATGTGTGTGTGTGTATCTATATATGTGTGTGTGTGTGTATCTATATATGTGTGTGTGTGTATCTATATGTGTGTGTGTGTGTATCTATATGTGTGTGTGTGTATCTATATATGTGT
>NW_016902138.1:0-244 GCF_001698545.2 Rhinopithecus bieti | reverse complement strand
GGCCGAGACGGGCGGATCATGAGGTCAGGAGATCGAGACCATCCTGGCTAACACAGTGAAACCCTGTCTCTACTAAAAAAATACAAAAAACTAGCCGGACGAGATGGCGGGTGCCTGTAGTCCCAGCTACTTGGGAGGCTGAGGCAGGAGAATGGCATGAACCCGGGAGGCGGAGCTTGCAGTGAGCTGAGATCCGGCCACTGCACTCCAGCCTGGGCGACAGAGCGAGACTCTGTCTCAACAG
>NW_016902137.1:0-665 GCF_001698545.2 Rhinopithecus bieti | reverse complement strand
AGTTTATGATTAATTTAAAATATAAATGTTATATTTCCTCTCATCCTAGGACAGAATAAAAGATTTTGAAGGATTTTATTAATCAAATAAGCTAGAAGCCATGCTTTTCTAGAAAAAATATTAAGAGAAATGTAACCATGCTTGACGCTAGGATAGTGTTACCATCAAACTAAAGCATAATTTCCTCTTTCTGTGACTGCTGAATACTAATTTTAAACATTAAGAACTCTCTATTATACTTTATTATATCATGACTACTCAATGTTTTGACATGCAGTTGTCCCTAGTATGTTTGCTAATATTTTAAGCCAGTTCAAAATTATCTGGCAAGAAATTTGTGGCTTTATCTGTATGATGTATAGCATGCTAGTTTGTCTATGCAGAAGGAAAATAATTAGACAATTCAGAGCAGGTGATAATGTTTATAACTTATTATACAAATATATGTAAAGACTTTCTTGATTGTGAATATGAATATTATAAAGTATAACTGAGCTTTTGAGATTATCAGGAAACCAAAGTATCTACAAAATCTAAACTCTCACTCAAACCCATAGTCAGACTGTCGATACTAAGTTGAAAAGTTAGAGTCCTACACAAGTTGTGAAGTTTTCTTCCTTCATAGATATGATTACAGAAAGGCGGGTATGGATGGCCTAGTTAGT
>NW_016902136.1:0-273 GCF_001698545.2 Rhinopithecus bieti | reverse complement strand
TGCTATGATGTCGATTTTAGATCTTTCCCACTTTCTCCTGTGGGCATTTAGTGCTATAAATTTCCCTCTAAACACTGCCTTAGCTTTGTCCCAGAGATTCTGGTACGTTGTTATTTTGTTCTTATGGGTTTCAAAGAGCTTATTTATTTCTGCCTTAATTTTGTTATTTACCCAGTAGTCATTCAAGACCAGGTTGTTCAGTTTCTAAGTATCTGTGCACTTTTGAGTGAGTTTCTTAATCCTGAGTTCTAATTTGATTGCACTGTGGTCTAA
>NW_016902135.1:0-606 GCF_001698545.2 Rhinopithecus bieti | reverse complement strand
GAATGGGTCCCGGAGCAACAGCTGGTGGTGCTGAGAAGTCCAATGTTAAAATTCAGAGCACTCCGGTCAAGCAGTCAGGTGGAGGTTGCTGCTAAAATTTGCCTCCGTCCTTTTCTCACAGCAATGAATTTGCAATCTGAACCCAAGTGAAAAAACAAAATTGCCTGAATTGTACTGTATGTAGCTGCACTACAACAGATTCTTACCGTCTCCACAAAGGTCAGAGATTGTAAATGGTCAATACTGACTTTTTTTTTATTCCCTTGACTCAAGACAGCTAACTTCATTTTCAGAACTGTTTTAAACCTTTGTGTGCTGGTTTATAAAATAATGTGTGTAATCCTTGTTGCTTTCCTGATACCAGACTGTTTCCCGTGGTTGGTTAGAATATATTTTGTTTTGATGTTTATATTGGCATGTTTAGATGTCAGGTTTAGTCTTCTGAAGATGAAGTTCAGCCATTTTGTATCAAACAGCACAAGCAGTGTCTGTCACTTTCCATGCATAAAGTTTAGTGAGATGTTATATGTAAGATCTGATTTGCTAGTTCTTCCTTGTAGAGTTATAAATGGAAAGATTACACTATCTGATTAATAGTTTCTTCAT
>NW_016902134.1:0-231 GCF_001698545.2 Rhinopithecus bieti | reverse complement strand
TGTTCTTTTACATTTGCAGAGGAGTCCTTAACTTCCAACTATGTGGTCAATTTTGGAATAAGTGTGATGTGGTGCTGACAAGAATGTATATTCTGTTGATTTGGGGTTGAGAGTTCTATAGATGTCTGTTTGGTTCGCTTGGTACAGAGGTGAGTTCAATTCCAGGATATCCTTGTTAACCTTCTGTCTTGTTTATCTGTCTAATATTGACAGTGGGGTATTAAAGTCTCC
>NW_016902132.1:0-1507 GCF_001698545.2 Rhinopithecus bieti | reverse complement strand
TTCAATGATTAAACAAATTTAGATAACTCAAAAGAGAAAGGAAGTCTATTGTATTTACCTATAAATTTATTTACCATATTTTTTTTTCCTTTCTCATATTCTAACTTTACTTATTATCTTTCTGTCTAGAAAATTTTAGCCATTTTAGCATAGATTTGCTGGGGAAAATTTCTCTTGGTTTAAATTTTCTGAAAATGTCTTGATTGTCTCTTCATCCTAAGGGATATTTTGTCTGACATAGGATTCTTGGTTGGCACTTGAAAATGGTTTGCTGCGTCCTCTGTCCTTCATGGGTTTTAATGAGAAATCCACTGTCACTTGAACTATATTCCCCTTAAGGTGTCATTTCTCCTCATTGTTTCCCAGAGTGATTTTGTTTGTATTTAGTCTTCAGAAGTTTGACTATGCTGTGTCTTGGTGTAGAATTTTTTGAGTTTATCCTGGTTGTTGTTTGCTCTGCTTCCTGACTCTGTAGGTTTAAATGTTTTGCCAAACTAGGAAACTGTATTAGTTTATTCTTACATTGCTATAAAGACATCTGAGGCTGGGTAATTTATAAAGGAAAGACAATTAATTGGCTCAAAGTTCTGCAGGTTGTACAGCAAGCATGGCACCAGCCTCTGCTCAACTTCTGGGTAGACCTCAGGAAACTTACAATCACAGTGGATGGTGAAGGAGAAGCAGGCACGTTACATGGCCAGAGTAGGAGCAAGAGAGAGCAAGGGAAGTTGCTGCACACTTTTAAATAAGCAGATTTCACAATAACTCACTCACTATCACAAGAACAGCACCAATGGGATGATGCTAAACCATCCATGAAAACTGCTTCTATGATCCAATCACCTTTCACCAGGCCTCACCACCAACATTAGGGATTACAATTTGACATGAGATTTGAGCCGTGACACAGAGTCAAACCATATCAGAAACTTTTCATCCACTAGTCTTTTGAATAATTTGTTTAGCTGTATCCTCTTGATATCTGGTATAAGAATGCCACAAATATGAAAACGTTCGCTATAGTTCTATGATCTCTGAGGCTCCGTTTATTTTTTTTTTTAACTCTATTTTCTCTCTTTTGCTCAGATTGTGTGATTTCTATTGTTCTATTTTCAAATTCACCTATTTATTTATTTGTTTTCTCTATTTCTTCCATTCTGGTATTGGGTCTCCACACTCAGGTTTTACTTATTTTTTTTTTTTTTTTTTTTTCTTCCTTTCTTGTTTTGGGTCTCCCCCCCCCGGTTTTCTTTTTTTTTTTTTTTTTTTTTTTTTTTTTTTGAGACAGAGTCTTGCTCTGTCCCCGGGCTGGAGTGCAGTGGCCGGATCTCAGCTCACTGCAAGCTCCACCTCCCGGGTTTATGCCATTCTCCTGCCTCAGCCTCCCGAGTAGCTGGGACTACAGGCGCCCACCACCTCGCCCGCCAATTTTTTTTGTATTTTTTAGTAGACACGGCGTTTCACTGTGTTAGCCAGGATAGTCTCGATCTCCTTACCTCATGATCCG
>NW_016902131.1:0-209 GCF_001698545.2 Rhinopithecus bieti | reverse complement strand
TTTTTTAAATATACCCCGCAGTCAGATTTTGGAAAAAATGGGCCATTTTTTTTTTGTTTTTTTTTTTTTTTTTTTTTTTTGTTATATACCCCGCAGGTAAATTTTGGGTAAAATTGGCCCTTTCTTTTTTGTTTTTTTTTTTTTTTTTTTTTTTTTTGAGACAGAGTTTTTTTCTTGTTGCCCAGGTTGGAGTGAAGTGTGTGATCTTG
>NW_016902130.1:0-231 GCF_001698545.2 Rhinopithecus bieti | reverse complement strand
GGATGACAATTCTATCAGCTGGATGTGCATACGACAGCCACAATCTCACCTTTGTTCTGGATCCTGTTATAACACTGTGTCACATGCTGGCTTCATACAATATGCCTCAGTATCATAATACACTATGTCCTTTATTTAAGTAGGAGACCCAGACTGTTGTCCCAAGTCTAGATATCAGAGTCAAAATCTGTTCTCTTAGCTGGATCTAAGTATGAGAGTCATCATCTCACC
>NW_016902129.1:0-602 GCF_001698545.2 Rhinopithecus bieti | reverse complement strand
TTTAACCTTTTCTGAAAAATTCTAAAATGTAGTCTGGTGTATTTCAAGTATCTAATTTCCTTTTGGTTCTGCCTTCTTTGATTTGCAAAAGAATTATTTTCTTCAAGTTGATTAATAGTAGACTAAGAACTCGGAATTTTCCTCTGTCCAACATTAAGTTATTTTCGTTGAAAACCATAAAATAATTTACTGATGTGTAAATTACTGTAACCATTTGAGGTGCAATTTCCAATTCCATTAACTGAATGAGAGGTGAATGTTTCTTTGATAATAAATGTCTCTTTCTGCTTATAGGTAGGCAGTCATTTATAACAACTAATTTACTTGATTTTAGATAAGACACCACAATGCTTAAATATACAAGATATTAACACTAGACGTATTTTTTCAGTAATAATCTATATAAAATTCTGAGGTCATCTATTTTGAACAAATTTAAAACACCCTTGATGTATAAATTTAGTTAGTGCTGCTTCTAGAAGACACCTAAAGGAGCATTACGAATTTAGCAATTCATCTGCATGAATACCCACTTAAATTACACTGTTTGCAATTTTTATTCATTTATTTATTTATGTATTTATTTATTTTTTATTTATTTT
>NW_016902128.1:0-598 GCF_001698545.2 Rhinopithecus bieti | reverse complement strand
GTTCAGCTTGGTTAGGCAATTATAGTTATTATCATGAAAATACTAGGTCACATCAGTTCAATGTTTTCTTTTTTCTTTTGCAAATAAGAGTAACATGTGAATGTTTTAGTCAGGTCATTTTGTATTCAGCAACTGACTCTGGCTTTTATTACTTGGCCACGACATTGGTAGAGGTCAACTGCAAAGCAATGAGCAGGCAGGCTAGAGTAACCTATGTCAGGCATGTGACAGGTGCATAGTGTTACAGCATTGGCTTTTCTTCAACACGGATATACTGAGCTACTGCCCACCTCCAAATCTGTCATCTTGGAAAAGTGAGTTTATTTATCCCTAATATGTTCTTTCTTTTTTTTTTTCGAGAGTGAGTCTCACCCTGTCACCCAGGCTGGAGTGCAGTGGTGCCATCTCGGCTCACTGCAACCTGTGCCACCCAGGTTCAAGCAATCCTCTCCCCTCAGCCTCCCAAGTAGCTGGGTTTACAGGCACATGCCACCAAGCCCAGCTAAATTTTTTTGTATTTTAGTAGAGATGGGATTTCACCATATTGGCCAGGCAGGTCTTGAACTCTTGACCTCAAGTGATCTACCTGCCTTGACCT
>NW_016902127.1:0-533 GCF_001698545.2 Rhinopithecus bieti | reverse complement strand
CTCAAAATGCTGGGATTACAGGCATGAGCCATCGTGCAAAGCCTATCCCTAATATGTTCTATATATACAATTGGAATATGATTTTATTTCTTGAAAATCAGTGACTGAACAAAGAGAACAAAAGAACAAATAGAAGATAGAACAAAGAGTTTCTACTCCAAAAGGAATTGTGCATCTGGAAATGTATTATCTTCTCTTTGCTTTTCCCAAAGCTCCTCTGAAATAAGAGGAAAGTGGAGTTTTAAAACAGAAACCTAAAAGGATAAGTACAATGGGAGATAAGACAACAGCAACACAATTTGGAAACTGAAAATCAGTAAATGACCCAGAAAACCTAAGAATCTAATTTCTAAACTGGCACGGAGGAAAGCTGAGACCCAATCTGATCCACCTAGCAGCACCCTGAAAAGCTTAGGACTGGTAGCAATAGTGAACTCTGAAAATTGGGGTGAGGATAGGGCTAAAAGCAGAAGGATTGGGTGAACTTTTGTGTACAAAGCATTTGGAATCCAGTACACCTCCCTCACTATGTG
>NW_016902126.1:0-603 GCF_001698545.2 Rhinopithecus bieti | reverse complement strand
GTCCCTTGTAAGTTGTCTTCCTGGGTGTTTTATTCTCTTTGTAGCAATTGTGAATGGGAGTTCACTCATGATTTGGCTCTCTGTTTGGTGTATAGGAATGCTTGTGATTTTGCACTTTGATTATGTATCCTGAGACTTTGGTGAAGTTGTTTCTCAACTTAAGATTTGGGGCTGAGATGATGGGGTTTTCTAAATATATCATCATGTCATCTGCAGAGACAATTTGACTTCCTCTCTTCCTGTTCGAATATCCTTTATTTCTTTATCTTGCCTGATTGCCCTGGCTAGGGCAATACATCCAAATTTCATATGAAACCAAAAGAGTCATATAGCCAAGACAATCCTAAGCAAAAGAATAAAGCTGGAGATGTCATACTACCTGACTTGAAACTATACTACAAGGCTGTAGTAACCTTCCAATACTATGTTGAATAGGAGTGGTGAGAGAGGGGATCCTTGTCTTGTGCTGGTTTTCAAAGGGAATGCTTCCAGCTTTTGCCCATTCAGTGTAATACTAGCTGTGTGTTTGTCATAAATAGCTTGTATTAGTTTGAGATACATTCCATCAATACCTACTTTATTGAGAGTTTTAGCATGAAAGGG
>NW_016902125.1:0-1516 GCF_001698545.2 Rhinopithecus bieti | reverse complement strand
GTTTAAAAGTTAGTCTTTATATTTTAGAGATGCACACACAAATATTTGTTAATTAAATAATATTTTGTCTAGAATTTACTTCAAAATAATCTTGATGGGTGGGTGGGCAAAATTTCCTAAGAGTCTCATTTCCTCTTGACATGTACTGTATCAACTCTTTCCCTGGAGTATGGGTGACACCTGTGAATATGAAAAGATATCACGTTCACGATTATGCTATGTTATATGGATAAGATACTTTTAAGCTGTAATTGAGATGCCTGAACAGCTGACTCTGAGTTTAAAAAAAAAAAAAAAAAAAAAAGATTTTCCTGGATGGGCCTCACCTAATCAGTATAGCCATGGAAAGAGACAAGAAGTAGCAGCAGATGCTTTCCTGCTGTGCTTGAAGAAGCCAACACTTGTGTCGTGAATTGCCTATGTAGAGGGCCATTTCCACGGACCTAAGAGCGGACTCTAGGTGCTGATAGTGGTCCCTGCCTGATAGGCAGAAAGAAAATGGAGACTCCAGTCCTGTAACTATAAGGAATTGAGTTGTGCCAATAATCACATGAGCTTGGCAGAGGACCCCAAGCCCCACATGAGATTGCTACTCCAGGCAATATTTTGCTGCCTAGTAAGACCATAACACAGAGAATCTAGTTACACCATTTCCAGATTTCTGACTTTCTGTGAGGCAATAAATGACCTCTAAGAGTATTAATAATTGACTATATAGTGATAGAAAACTAATACTGGTGAGCATAGCTAAAACAAAATTAGCCATGAGTTTATCATGGTAGAAACTGCGTGATAGCTACATGGGTTCCATTGGGCTATTCTCCCTACTTTTGTATATGTATCTTTTTTTTAATAAAAGATTTTAAAATTCTCATGATGTTTTATGCTAAATGCTTCAGCTGGTGGGAGTTGGGTGATGAATAGCATGGTTTCTAAGACTGATCGCCTTCTCTGAGGAGAGTAGAGCCTTAGCCTCAGTGTGCACATGGCTTTAAAGGAAGCAGACTTGGTGCTTGCCCTGGAAACTCAGCTTGCCTGCTGCATTGCTGGTTATATTTTAGTTTATTTTGCAACTTGTGGTAACTATGAACTTTTGGTATAGGATTGCTAGAGGGGTATGTGTGTGTGTGTGTGCATGTGCGTGTGTGTGTGTGTGTGTGTTTATGGGCATATGTGCATGCACACATGAATGTATAAAACTGATAAACCAATAACAAAAAACTAAAGAAACTAGAAATAGAAGTTGTATTTAATTTTCGTCATTGTTTACATAGTTCAGATGCTGGAACTCTACTTATAAACCTATAAACTCAGTTGTATATAGGTAACAAAGTTGTCTGGTAGAAAACAAAATAATAGAAGAAGGGACCAGTATTTTACTTGGGTCTCTCAGTATGTTAAAGATGGAACCTTAGGCCACCTAAACTTTGCTTCTTCCTTCTATGAAGTATTACCTGTGTTAATAAATGCTAAAATATGTAACCATAGTCCACTTGGCTTTCAATTTTTCCTTACG
>NW_016902124.1:0-604 GCF_001698545.2 Rhinopithecus bieti | reverse complement strand
ATTCTAGTTATCCATTTTTCCATTCTTTTTTCAAGGTTTTCAGTTTCTTTGCCCTGGGTAGGTAGTTCCTCCTTTAGTTCTGAGAAGTTTGATTGACTGAAGCCTTCTTTGCTCAACTCGTCGAAGTCATTCTCTGTCTAGCTTTGTTCTATTGATGGCAGTGAGCTGCATTCCTTTGGAGGGGAGATGCGCTCTGATTTTTTGAATTTCCAGCTTTTCTGCCCCACATTTTCCCCATCTTTGTGGTTTTATCTGCCTTTGGTCTTTGATGATGGTGATGCACTGATGGGGTTTTGGTGTGGGTGTCCTTTCTGTTTGTTAGTTTTCCTTCTAACAGTCAGGACTCTCAGCTGCAGTCTGTTGGAGTTTGCTTGAGGTCCACTCCAGACCCTGTTTGCCTGGGTATCAGCAGCAGAGGCTGCAGAAGATAGAATATTGCTGAGCACAAGTGTTGCTGTTTGATTCTTTCTCTGGAAGCTTTGTCTCAGAGGTATATCCAGCTCTGTGAGGTGTGAAGTGTGAGGTGTCAGTCTGCACTTAGTGAAGGATGTCTCCCAGTTAGGCTACTCAGGGTTCAGGGACCCGCTTGAACAGGCAGTCTGTC
>NW_016902123.1:0-2592 GCF_001698545.2 Rhinopithecus bieti | reverse complement strand
TGCTTTGAACTTGTTTCTGAAGTTTAAATGCATACAAAAAACCATACAATTACATTGTTTTCTTCCACACCTTTCACAGATCAAATACACTCATGTAATTGTAACTCAGGTCAGGAAAAAAACATTACTGACACCCCAATCCCATTTGTACCAATAGGTAAACATATGACAATATAGTTTTCAATATGCTTTGGAAATACATACAAATAGATTTATAAAGGATATAATCTTCTCTGTTGGATTTTTTATTTTACATATTGTTTGTGCGATCTATGTATAATCTCATTGGCTGTGGTTGTATTTTTTCATTCTCGTTACTATATAGCACTCCATTGTGTGAATAGACCACATTTTATGTATTCACTTTACTGCTGGTGTTTTCCAGTTTGGAACTATTATGAATACAGCTGTTATGACTATTTTGTACATGTCTTTTGATGTTTTAGTTATATTTCCATAATCCTGGGAGAACTATTTACTCTACCTCCTCACCAACACTTAGAATTTTCAGGTATTTTCATTTTAGCCTTTATAATGGGGATGTAGTTGTATCATATTATGGGTTTAATTTGCATTTGTTTGATGATTAATAACATTGAGCAATTTTCAAATGCTTGTTGGCCATCAGAAAATCACTTTTGTGACATATCTCTTCAAGCATCTTGCCCATTTTCGTAAGTTTTTTTTTTTTTTATCTGTAGGAACCTTTTATATATTCTGGATATAAGCCCTTCATAGACACCTAAACTGCAAAATCTTCCCTCATTATGTGAGATACCTTTCCAATATTTTAGTAATGTTTTTTCTTTGGGGTGGGGGGTGGGGATAAAGTCTCGCTCTGCCGCCCAGGCTGGAGTGCAGTGGCATGATTTGGGCTCAATGCAACCTCCACCTCCCAGGTTCTAGCAGTTCTCCTGCCTCAGCCTCCCAAGTAGCTGGGGACTACAGGAGTGTGCCACCACACCCGGCGAATTTTGTATTTTTTGGTGGACACGGGGTTTTCACCATGTTGCCCAGGCTGGTCTTGAACTCCTGACCTCAGGTGATCCATCTGCCTTGGCCTCCCAGAGTGCTGGAATTACAGTCACGAGCCACCACGCCTGGTGAGCCACTGTGCCCCACCATAGTGCTTTTAATGAACAGAAATTCTTAACGTTAATATTGTTGAAATTTGTGTTGACTTCCTGTGGTATTTGTATACTATTTAAGAAAACTACTCCAGTATCATGATATTCTGTGTTTTCTTCTGAAAAGTTTATTGCTTTATCTTTTATGTACTTTATATTAAAGTATAATAGAGTAAAATTTACCCTTTTAGTTTATCAGTTCTGCAAGTGTTGACAAAGGGATACAGTCATGTAACCACCACCATAATTAATATATAGAACAATTAAATCAGAAACAAAAAAATTTCCCTATGATTTCTGTAATGGCTAATTATGTTAATTTCAGGTGCTTATTTTCCATCTGAATATCTTCCTTGTGGAAGTGTCTGTTCAAATCTTTTGCCCATCGTTTACTCTTTAAAATTGAGTTATGAGAGTTTCTTATGTATTCTAAATACAAGCTTATTATTAAATATATGATGTGCAATTATTTTCTCCCAGCCTGTGGCTTGCCTTGTCAATCTTTTAAGGGTCTTTTGAAGAAGTAAAGTTTTAATTTTCGTAATATCTACATGATCAATTTGTTCTTTTGGTGTCAGTGTCATGTCCAAGAACTCTTTGCCTACCCAAGGGGACAAAGATTTTCTTTTAAATTTTCTTCTTGCTAGTGTTGGTGATGAGAAATTTGAAGTCAATATAATTGTATTTCCTTTGAGTATTATCTGGTTTTTTGCTCTGAAATTTAGATGAGGATTTATGTTTTAGCTAAATTCTAAAATGTCTCATCTATTGTTGTTGTTATATTATTGATTGTCCTCTACTCCCTCGTTTAATATTTCTATAACTCAGATGCATATTAAAATTTTGTAAATGTATCTTCCATATCTCTTAACTTTTGTTTTATATTCTTTATCATTATTCCCCAGTACTGTATTTTGGAAGAATTACTTATTTAGATCCCTCAGGTCAAGAATCTTCTTGAGTCGTCCATTCTGTTCTTCACCTACTATCTTGAGGGTTTTCCTTCTATTTTCATAAAACAAATTTTATTTTATAATCTATGGCTTTTAAAATTATACTTCAAGTTATAGGGTACATGTGCACAATGTGCAGGTTTGTTACATACGTATACATGTGCCATGTTGGTGTGCTGCACCCATTAACTCGTCATTTACATTAGGTATATCTCCTAATGCTATCTCTCCCCTCTCCCCCCACCTCACAACAGGCCCCGATGTGTGATGTTCCCCTTCCTGTGTCCAAGTGATCTCATTGTTCAATTCCCACCTATGAGTGAGAACATGAGGTATTTGGTTTTCTGTTCTTGCGATAGTTTGCTGAGAATGATGGTTTCCAGCTTCATTCATGTCCCTACAAAGGACACGAACTCATCCTTTTTTATGGCTGCATAGTATTCCACGGTGTATATGTGCCACATTTTCTTAATCCAGTGTATCATTGATAGACATTTGGGTTGGTTCCAAGT
>NW_016902122.1:0-3025 GCF_001698545.2 Rhinopithecus bieti | reverse complement strand
TTATTTTGTAAAACTTCGATAGAGATCGAAAGGACTATAAATATGTCATAGTGACATATTCTGAATCAAGGATCCACAATCTGGCTCCAAGGTGTGAGAAAGTATAACAATGGGGCCAAATATTTAAAATCAATACTGTCTCAGAAAACGTGGCCATGCCACCTATAAAAGGCATATGCAAATTGCTACCAGAAGCTGCCCAGAACAGAGGACATGTGACTCAGGACTTGCATGGGAGGAGGAGGAGAGAGCCATAATTTATGCGAGAGAAACGTGTGCACAAAGACACAGAACAGGAAAGCGCCATATGGCAGACCATTTAGAATTAATCAGTGATTTCAGGTTGATGTGACCACTGGAAGATTTCAAGTATGCATCACTAAACTTGAAAATAAGTAAAACAAAACAGGAATAATTTTATTTAAAATGACAGTATTGTATTTAAAACAATAGTACAGGTCAAGAGATTCTTCAAGAGCAGTACTGCCAAGGGTATAATCTAGCATCCTCTTTCTTGCTAATCACACACCATGTAACTTTGCATAAGGTACTTCTCTGTGCGTTTCCACATCTATAAAATGGGAATAATTGTGTCTACCCCAGATTCATTGAAGGAGTCCTGTATACATGCAAAGCCCTTGGACGAGTGCCTAGAATATAATAAGTGGTTTATACTTGTTCCTGTTAATATTATTGAAAATATTAGTGTTAATAGTGCTTAAATAGTTGATAGGCTGCAGTTAACCTGCAGGACTCCTTGGTACAGGGTGGGTTGTTGGGTTCAATCCAACCAAGACACCAGCATGCACTGGTTGGGGAGAGCAGCTACGGCCTGGGAGCACTACCAGGGGAAAGGCAGCTGGTGGAGCACCTTGGAGGAAATTCAAGCCTCCTTGGCAATTGGGGAAGATTGATTGTGTGTTTACAGCCGTGATCACCCATGTGCTCTGTGGTCTCAGACTTCCATGTCCCTGAGATTGTTGCACAGGGGCCCTGCAACATGGCAGTCACTGAGGACTCAGTCTGAAGCTGAGATAGACATTAGAGAGTGGTGAGGCTTGTGGTGAACCAAAGGTGCAGATGCCTTCAGAAGGAGAAGGTCACCCCTCAATTTTAGCCAGTCATTGTCATGTCAGAATACTAGCAAATCATCTTATTTTTTTTTAATATGAAAAGTAGGAATTCTGTGGAGAACTTCCCGGTTTAAAATGCAAGAAAATTATCTTTGTCTACAAGCAAGTTGCAGCCTGCAGGTCACAATTGTGAACCCCAGATGAGAGGCTCGTAACATAATCCTCTTGCCATGCCCTTTGATGTGCAAGCACCACTGTCAAGAAGTCTGGATACTTTTCTTGTAAGATTCTAACCAGTCCCAAAGGAAAAAACTATTTCTTACTTTTCTCTGGAAGAATTTATATATTGATTAAAGGAGTATTACTATCTTAAGACCACTTTTCTGCCACTTTTACTGCCTCAGTCTGCAGCTCACCAACCTATTCAAGGCTAGGAGCTGGAAGTCATTTGCTATCCCCTTCTCCTCGCCCTCACAGCCAATCCATGACCCAGTCTTAAAGAATGGATCACTTCAGTATCTCACAGATCTATCCTTCCCACTAACATTTCGGGCCATGCCATCCTCTTGCTGAACCCCTATTGATGTGTCCTAACAGGTTCTCATGTCTCTCCCTGACCAGGCCCTCTTACACACTCTGCAGAATTACCATCCAGTGTACATTGGATGAGATTGTGTCACCACCATGCTTAGAACCACTCCTATCACTGACAGTTCAATATCTGAGCTCTTGGCACAATACACATGTACAGGGAGTGGCCAGTAATTAGTCGTGCCTGGAGTATTGAGAGCATCAGTGGCCAGGAACATCAGGCAAGATGAGATGTTTTAAAGAGCCTTGAATGCCATGCTAAGGACTTGGAACTGCATTGCATAGTCCATGGGGAGCTGTGGAAGGTTTAAAGCAAAGAAGAACCTTGCCTTGTCTAAATTCTGTAAGTGTCAACACTCGGTTTCCTTCATAGTACTTATGGAAGTTTGTAATTATTTCATTGACTTGTTTATTTTTTCCATATCTTCCACTAAATGTCAAGCTATTAGCAGAAATAAAGTATGTCTCTTTCGTTCACATTTACTTCTCAACTACCCTGTAAGTCCCTGGAACATAGTATGAATTCCATAAAAGGTAATTGAATACATGAGTAAATGAAGGATGAATGCAGGAATGGATGAGTAGAATCAACACAAAATTAACCATGGGTTTCATTCAACACATACCTCACCACTCCTGCCTATACGTAAGATTCTTCCGAAATATATCAAGATAAAAGCAAATTATAGTAAAGCTTGGATGCAACAGAATACAGTAGCAATGACTGGACCTGAATGATGTGCATCTTACTGAGTAGTACACAGGGCAGAGCAGACACTAGCAAGTAATTAGAGGCATAAGACCTTCACAAGTGCACATATGCCAGAATTAATGGAAAATCTGCTCATTTTACTGGGGCATAAATGCCAGGATTTCGTGTTCAACTCCACCTATAAGCATGTAAAATGAAGACAGCTCACAGTCTTTATTAAGGTCTTCTTTCTTTTAATTCAAATAAATCAAGTTATTTATTAATTCAGACATACACTGAAATGCTATTGGGTTCTTCTTTGAGTAGTGAGATTTTCTCAATTGTCCAAAATTTTATTTTATTTTATTTTATTTTTTTATTTTTTTTGAGACGGAGTCTTGCTCTGTCACCCAGGCTGGAGTGCGGTGGCCGGATCACAGCTCACTGCAAGCTCCACCTCCCGGGTTCACGCCATTCTCCTGCCTCAGCCTCCCAAGTAGCTGGGACTACAGGCGCCCGCCACCACGCCCGGCTAGTTTTTTGTATTTTTTTTTAGTAGAGACGGGGTTTCACCGTGTTAGCCAGGATGGTCTCAATCTCCTGACCTCATGATCCGCCCGTCTCGGTCTCCCAAAGTGCTGGGATTACAGGCTTGAGCCACCATGCCCGG
>NW_016902121.1:0-271 GCF_001698545.2 Rhinopithecus bieti | reverse complement strand
GAGACGGGCGGATCACGAGGTCAGGAGATCGAGATCATCTTGGCTAACACGGTGAAACCCCGTCTCTACTAAAAAATACAAAAAACTAGCCGGGCGAGGTGGCGGGCGCCTGTAGTCCCAGCTACTCGGGAGGCTGAGGCAGGAGAATGGTGTAAACCCGGGAGGCGGAGCTTGCAGTGAGCTGAGATCCGGCCACTGCACTCCAGCCCGGGCGACAGAGCAAGACTCCGTCTCAAAAAAAAAAAAAAAAAAAAAGTAGTGATAATGAATA
>NW_016902120.1:0-827 GCF_001698545.2 Rhinopithecus bieti | reverse complement strand
CCAGTTGTCCAAAATTTTAATAATAAGCATGTATTACTTTAAAATTAGAAAACAATGAAGATTTAAGAAATGATTCTTGAGAATCAATTTATAATGCATTGTTTGAAGCCCTATAGTTGATATATTTCAAATCCTTTTAATAACATTTTGATCCTTAGAACTATAAATTTTAGAGTAGGTGGAAATCTTGCCAGACCATCTGATATAGCTCCCTGTTGTTTCACAGGTAAATTTTGACCAGCCAGGGTCCCTCCCCAACTGCATGAGATTCTAATGAGACTGTCAATCATGGAGACAGGTAGGGAGTCAGGGAATTCAGAGAGGCTAGAGAACAAAATCCAAATTAAACTAAACTCTCAGAGCAACTTAAATATTTATTTCTCTGGAAACTAATTAATCCAGAAGTGTTCACATGACTCAAGCAGGGATAATCAGACTATTTCTATTGAGAAGAGGATTGTTCCCTTTATCACAAGTTAACAGAAGATGTGTGTTTGGAAAGTCATTCAAACTTTGAGTGATAGATCTGCTTGGCCCAACTCCTTGCACTTCCCAGGAGTTGTATTAAGCCGAAAAGGTGTGTGTGTGTGTGTGTGTGTGTATGTTTGCTGAAGGTTTGAATTCATTTTCTGTCACATACATCAGAAGGAATTCTTAATAAATAACCCCCCTTGCCGGGCGCGGTGGCTCAAGCCTGTAATCCCAGCACTTTGGGAGGCCGAGACGGGCGGATCACAAGGTCAGGAGATCGAGACCATCCTGGCTAATAACGGTGAAACCCCGTTTCTACTAAAGAATACAAAAAACTAGCCGGGCGACGAGGCGGG
>NW_016902119.1:0-210 GCF_001698545.2 Rhinopithecus bieti | reverse complement strand
GAGTTTATTTTAAGAGTTTTAGTCCCTTTCTAGGGGTTTTTTTTTTTTTCTAAGTTTTTTTTTTTTTTTTTTTTTTTTTTTTTTTTTGAGATGGGAGTCTTGCTGTGTCACCCAGGCTGGAGTGCAATGGCACGATCTCTACTCACTGCAACCTCTGCCTCCTGTGTTCAAGCAGTTCTCTGCCTCACCTCCCAAGTAGCTGGGATTACA
>NW_016902118.1:0-257 GCF_001698545.2 Rhinopithecus bieti | reverse complement strand
CAGCATTTGACTATTCTGCCCACAGTCAAGCAACAACTGGGGATTAGTCTATGGAGAGGATAAGGCAAGAAACTTCAGGACCAGAGAACACCAGGCACAGCTGAGGTCAGAAGTACTGTGTGAAAACTAGGGGATTAAGTGAACATTTATAGACAAAATTTGAGATGCCGCATCTCCTAGATTTCTTGTTCCACTCAGCTCCTGTAGCAATGGCAGTCAGACTTGTGCCCTCCAGGCAGGTTATTGGATAGTCCTTT
>NW_016902117.1:0-383 GCF_001698545.2 Rhinopithecus bieti | reverse complement strand
TAAATAAATAAATAAATAAATAAATAAATTTAACTCAACTAAAGTTTTCCTGTTAATACAAGTATCTCACGCCTCCATTAAACCTTCTATGTAGTCAAGTCTGGACATTTATATGCCTATTATATTTTCAAAAATGTTATATTATGAATTCCTTTTAAGGATAGTAAAAGGGTTGCTATAAAAATGATAGTTATAGGATTTGTTGGCTCTGATAGGATTGAGAATCACTGACATGATGAATTCAATGGCACATTTCTTTTTGTAGCTTAATTATCCCAACTTCTTTTGAGACAGTAAAAATATTAGACGAATAAATCAACTGCTTTCTTAAAGGTAGTGCTATTAAAGAATAAATCTTGCACGGTGAAACCCCGTCTCTACTA
>NW_016902116.1:0-271 GCF_001698545.2 Rhinopithecus bieti | reverse complement strand
GCTCTGTCGCCCAGGCTGGAGTGCAGTGGCCGGATCTCAGCTCACTGCAAGCTCTGCCTCCCGGGTTCATGCCATTCTCCTGCCTCAGCCTCCCGAGTAGCTGGGACTACAGGCGCCCACCACCTCGCCCAGCTAGTTTTTTTGTACTTTTAGTAGAGACGGGGTTTCACCGTGTTCGCCAGGATGGTCTCGATCTCCTGACCTCGTGATCCGCCTGTCTCGGCCTCCCAAAGTGCTGGGATTACAGGCTTGAGCCACCGCGCCCGGCCCC
>NW_016902115.1:0-270 GCF_001698545.2 Rhinopithecus bieti | reverse complement strand
TTTCTTTCTTTTTCTTTTCTTCCTTTCTTTTTCTTTCTCTTCCTCTCTCTTTCTCTCTCTTCTTTCCCTTTCTTTCTCTTTCTTTCTTTCTTTCTTTCTTTCTTTCTTTCTTTCTTTCTTTCTTTCTTTCTTTCTTTCTTTTCTTTTCTTCCTTTCTTTTCTTTCTCTTCCTCTCTCTTTCTCTCTCTTCTTTCCCTTTCTTTCTCTTTCTTTCTTTCTTTCTTTCTTTCTTTCTTTCTTTCTTTCTTTCTTTCTTTCTTTCTTTCTTTT
>NW_016902114.1:0-211 GCF_001698545.2 Rhinopithecus bieti | reverse complement strand
ATCTCACTGTGTCACCCAGGCTGGTTGTGAACTTCTAAGCTCACGAGATCCTCTTGCCTTCGTCTCCCAAAGTGTTAGGATTACAGGCATGAGCCACCATGCCTGACCAAGCCACTATATTTTTTGAATCTCTTTGTTATGGCAGCTTAGGCCTCTAGCCAATACACTGATACTATTTATAAGAAAGAAAACTTAGTTACGCCTAATATAA
>NW_016902113.1:0-272 GCF_001698545.2 Rhinopithecus bieti | reverse complement strand
CCACTTGAGTGTAGAGCAGTTTACAGGTGCTTTCCTTCTTGATAGTGGGACCTAGAACTAAAAAAGAACATCAGCCATCTGTTGGGAGAGAGCGGACCCCGGACGGCAGCTGGGTAAGCGAAAGAACGTGGGTGGGAAAGAGGAGGAGGGGAGCAGCTAACATGAACTGTGTCTACTTCAAAATACTACAGTCCCAAGGCTCACCTGGCCACAGCCCCTGAGGAGGGGAGCCCAAAATACTACATTCCCCAGGCTCACCTGGCCACAGGCCC
>NW_016902112.1:0-270 GCF_001698545.2 Rhinopithecus bieti | reverse complement strand
ACATTGAAACCTATGGTGAAAAGGAAATATCCTCAGACAAAATTAGAAAGAAGCATTCTGAGAAACTGCTTTGTGATGTGTGAATTCATCTTACAGAGTTAAGCCAACTTTTCATTGAGCAGTTTGCTAACACTGTTTCTTGGAATCTGCAATGGGTTATTTCAGAGGAGATTGAAGCATAGGGTGACAAAGGAAATATCCTCATATAAAACTAGAAAGAAACTTCCTAAGAAAGCGCTTTGTGATGTGTGAATTCATCTCACAGAGTTA
>NW_016902111.1:0-273 GCF_001698545.2 Rhinopithecus bieti | reverse complement strand
TTTCTTTCTTTCTTTTTTTTTTTGAGACAGAGTCTCACTCTGTTGCCCAGGCTGGAGCGCAGTGGCTGGATCTCAGCTCACTGCAAGCTCCACCTCCCGGGTTTTATGCCATTCTCCTGCCTCAGCCTCTGGAGTAGCTGGGACTACAGGCGCCCGCCACCTTGCCCGGCTAGTTTTTTGTATTTTTAGTAGAGACGGGCTTTCACCGTGTTAGCCAGGATGGTCTCGATCTCCTGACCTCATGATCCGCCCGTCTTGGCCTCCCAAAGTGCT
>NW_016902110.1:0-209 GCF_001698545.2 Rhinopithecus bieti | reverse complement strand
GTGAATGGATTCTAACCCATCCTTCTGTGTCCGGAATTGGTAGGTTCTTGGTCTCATTGACTTCAAAATGAAGCCATGGACCCTCGTGGTGTTACAGTTCTTAAGGATGGTGTGTCTGGAATTTCTTCCTTCAGACGTTCAGATGTGTCTGGAGCTTTTCCTTCTGGTGGGTTCGTGGTCTCATTGTCAGGAGTGAAGCTGCAGACCTT
>NW_016902109.1:0-1629 GCF_001698545.2 Rhinopithecus bieti | reverse complement strand
TTGTTTTCATGGAGTCTGCAAAGGGATATTTGGGAGAGTATTGAGGTCTACGGTAAAACACATAATATCCTCAGGTAAAACTGGGAAGCAGCTTTCTGAAAACTGCTTTGTGATGTGTGAATTCATCTCACAGAGTTACACTGTTGTTTTCATTGAGTAGTTTGCTAAAACTGTTTTCGTGGAATCTGCAAAGGGTTATTTGGGAGCGCATTGAGGCCTATAGTGAAAAGGGAAATACCCTCAGTTAAAACTAGAAAGAAGCTTTCTGAGAAACTGCTTTGTGATGTGTGAATTCATCTCACAGAGTTACATGGTTCTTTTCATTGAGCTGTTTGATAACACTGTTTTCATGGAATCTGCATTGTGATATTTGGGAGCGCATTGAAGCTTATGGTGACAAAGAAAATATCCCCACATAAAACCCAAAAGAACTTACCGAGAAAATGTTTTGTGATGTTTGAATTCATCTCACAGAGTCACATTGTTATTTTCATTGAACATTTTGTTAACACAGTTTTCTTGGAATCTGTGTTGGGATATTTCAGAGCACATTCAAGCTTATGACGAAAAGTAAATATCCTCAGACAAAACTAGAAAGAAGCTTTCTGAGAAAATTCTTTGTGCTGTGATTTCTTCTAATGGAGATACACGATACATTTCATAGATCAGTTTGGTAGTACTGTTTTAGGGTATGTGGGAAGGGATATTTTCTTTTGCATTGAAGCTAATCATGACAAAGGAAATATCCTCAGACAAACACTAGAAAGAAGCTTTCAGAGAAACTGTTTGACAATTTGTGAATTTACCTCACAGAGTAACAAAATTCTTTTATGGAGCAGTTTGGTTACACTGTTTTGAGGAATCTGAGAAGGGATATTTTGGATCACCTTGAAGCCTATGGTGACAAACAAATATCCTCAAACAAAACTAGAAAGAAGCTTTCTGAGAAAGTGCTTGCATATGTGTGAATTCATCTCACTGAGTTGCACTGTTCTTTTCTTTCAGCAGTTTGATAGCACTGTTTTGTGGAATGTGCAATAGCATATTTGGGAGCATACTGAAGTGTATAGTGACAAATGAAATATCCTCAGAGAAAACTAGAAAGAAGCTTTCTGACAAACCGCTTTGTGATGTTTTAATTCATCTCACACAGTTACACATTTTTTTTCATGGAGCAGTTTCGTTGCGCTGTTTTCAGGAAATCTGAAAAGGGATAGTTTGAATTGCATTGAAAATATGGTGAAAAGGAAATATCCTCAGATAAAACCAGAAGGAATATTTCTGAGAAGGTTCTTTGTGATGCATGAATTCAACTCACAGAGTTATACCTTTCTTTTCCTGGATCATTTGCAAACAATTGTTTCGTGGAATCTGCAAAGGAATATTTTGAGCACTTTTAGGTCTATGGTGAAAACTAAATATCCTCAGATAAAACTAGAAAGAAGCTTTCTGAGAAACTGCTTTGTGACGTGTAAATTCATCGCGCAGAGTTACAACTTTCTTTTCATTGAGCAGTTTGCTAACACTGTTTTTTTGGAGTCCGCAATCGGCTATTTCGGAGTGCTTTGAAGTTTATGGTTACAAAGGAAATATTCTCATATAAAACTAGAAAGAAGCTTTCTGAGAAAC
>NW_016902108.1:0-211 GCF_001698545.2 Rhinopithecus bieti | reverse complement strand
CAGGCTTTCAGACTGAGGAAAGGAAAACGCTGTCCTTGGCTGCGCACAGTGGCTCACGCCTGTAATCCCAGCACTTAGGGAGGCCAAGGTGGGTGGATCATTTGAGGTCAGGAGTTCGAGACCAGCCTGGCCAACGTGGTAAAACCCTGTCTCTACTAAAACACAAAAATTAGCTAGGGGTGGCGGCAGGCACTTGTAATCCCAGTTACTT
>NW_016902107.1:0-664 GCF_001698545.2 Rhinopithecus bieti | reverse complement strand
CACAATAAACATACGTGTGGGTATGTCTTTATAATAGCATGATTTATGACCCTTTGGGCATATACCCAGTAATGGGATCGCTGGGTCAAATGGTATTTCTCTTTCTAGATCCTTGAGGAATCCCCACACTGTCTTCCACAATGGTTGAAATAGTTTACACTCCCATCAACAGTGTAAAAGCATTCCTGTTTCTCCACATTCTCTCCAGCACCTGTTATTTCCTGACTTTTAATGATCTCCATTCTAACTGGTGTGAGATGGTATCTCATTGTGGTTTTGATTTGCATTTCTCTGATGACCAGTGATGATAAGCATTTTCCATGTGTCTGTTGGCCGCATAAATGTCTTCTTTTGATAAGTGTCTGTTCGTATCCTTGTCCCACTTTTGATGGTTTTTTTTTTTTTTCTTGTAAATTTGTTTAAGTTCTTTGTAGATTCTGGACATTAGCCCTTTGTCAGATGGGTATATTGCAAAATTTTCTCCCATTCTGTAGGTTGCCTGTTCACTCTGATGGTAGTTTCTTTTGCTGTGCAGAAGCTCTCTGGTTTAACTAGATCCCATTGGTCAATTTTGGCTTTTGTTGCCATTGCTTTTGGTGCTTTAGTAATGAAGTCCTTGCCAATGCGTATGTCCTGAATGATATTGCCTAGGTTTTCTTCTAGG
>NW_016902106.1:0-211 GCF_001698545.2 Rhinopithecus bieti | reverse complement strand
CAGCCAGGCGTGATGGCGGGTGCCCATAGCCCCAGCTACTCTGGAGGCTGAGGCAGAAGAATGGCGTGAACCCGGGAGGCAGAGATTGCAGTGAACCGAATCTCTGCGGTGAGCCGAATGCACTGCTGCACTCCAGCCTGGGTGACAGAGCCAGACTCTGTCACAAAACAAAAAATAAAAAACAAAACAAAACAAAAAAAGACCCGTCCTG
>NW_016902105.1:0-665 GCF_001698545.2 Rhinopithecus bieti | reverse complement strand
ATAATGGCCCCACTCTTCTGGCTTGTAGAGTTTCTGTTGAGAGATCTATTAGTCTGATGGGTAACCTGCCCTTTCTCTCTGGCTGCCCTTAATATTTTTTGCTTCATTTCCACCTTGGTGAATCTGATAATGTGTCTTGGGGTTGTTCTTCTAGAGGAGTATCTTTGTGGTGTTCTCTGTATTTCCTGAATTTGAATGTTGGCCTGCCTTGGTAGGCTGAGGAAGTTCTCCTGAGTAATATCCTGAAGAGTATTTTCCAGCTTGGTTCCATTCTCCCCATCACTTTCAGGTATGCCAATCGAATGTAGATTTGGTCTTTTCACATAGTCCCATATTTGTTGGAGGCTTTGTTCCTTTCTTTTACTCTTTTTTCTCTAACCTAGTCTTCACGCTTTGTTTCATTAATTTGATCTTCAGTCACTGATACCCTTTCTTCCACTTGATCAAATCTGCTACTGAAGCTTGTGCATGCATCACATAGTTCTCGTGCCATGGTTTTCATCTCTATCAGGTCATTTAAAGTCTTCTCTACATTGTTTATTGTAGTTAGCCATTCATCCAATCTTTTGAAGGTTTTAGCTTCCTTGAGATGGGTTTGAACATCCTTCTTTAGCTCAGAGAGGTTTCTTATTACTGACCTTTTGAAGCCTACTTCTGTCAGCTCG
>NW_016902104.1:0-378 GCF_001698545.2 Rhinopithecus bieti | reverse complement strand
ATATCAATTGCATTCTGGATTTGTTGGATGGAAGGCTGCTTCTCCTCTTCTAGTTGGGCGAGTTTTGCTCGTTGAGTTTATCAGCAAATTCTGCAACAGAGGGACCATATTTTTTAATTCCATAGACCATTATCCCTATTAATGACATGGCAGTGAAGGTCTCTGCGCTAATCACATATATTTCTTTGGATAAAGCATACAAGATAAGCCCAGTTCCGAGCACATAGGGTCCTGTTACACCAGTTTTAGGATAAAGAAACTGGAAGAATTCCTCAGGGGTCCATAACGAACTTTTCCTCCATATTCAGGAAGAGGTGGTACAGGGGCAAGGTGTGGCTGCCCTGTATGGAAGGTCCTTGTTGCCTGCAATACTCCTGG
>NW_016902103.1:0-224 GCF_001698545.2 Rhinopithecus bieti | reverse complement strand
CTTTTTTTCTGAATAAATGGAACTGCTCCTGTAAATCAACTAACCTTCCTCTCCATGATATTGGATAAGCATTAACATATTTTAACAGTTAATCCATTTTGCAAAATAGTTCCTATTAACCCAGTTGATATAATACTGATATAGAACATAATTAGAATCATCATGAATATAGCCTTTTCAAATTGTTTTGTTTATTTTCTCTAATAATATCTTTTTTAATAGTT
>NW_016902102.1:0-238 GCF_001698545.2 Rhinopithecus bieti | reverse complement strand
GCTCTGTTGCCCAGGCTGGAGTGCAGTGGCCGGATCTCAGCTCACTGCAAGCTCCGCCTCCTGGATTCATGCCGTTCTCCTGCCTCAGCCTCCCGAGTAGCTGGGACTACAGGCGCCCGCCACCTCGCCCGGCTAGGTTTTGTATTTTTTTAGTAGAGACGGGGTTTCACCGTTTTGGCCAGGATGGTCTCGATCTCCTGACCCCGTGATCCGCCCGTCTCGGCCTCCCAAAGTGCTG
>NW_016902101.1:0-262 GCF_001698545.2 Rhinopithecus bieti | reverse complement strand
AATAATTCCAGATGGAAACGGACTTCCTGCTGTGCCCCATTAATAAACAATCAGGAACACAGGCATTTCTGCTTCTGTGGCTCATTCGCTTCAAATAACTCTTGAGTGGGACGCACGAAGGTGCCGCTGGTGGCTTAGACTCAGACCTTGCCTTTCAACCCAGCAGGGAGGAAGCTGAGGCTGGTACCTGCTTTCCCTGAGTGGGGCCTGAGGCACGTGAGGTATCTCTTGGGGTGCAGGCTCATAGCAAGGAAGAGGAATC
>NW_016902100.1:0-670 GCF_001698545.2 Rhinopithecus bieti | reverse complement strand
GGGGCTCTGGCAGGGAGCGGGGATTACTAAAGAGGAAAAAATAAGATGTAAATAAACGACTTGTAGGGTAGCCCACAGTGCCCAGGACGGCACCCCTTTGAGCACGTTCTACCCGTACCAGACACCCCTCCATCCCAGGCAAACCCGGACAGCTGGTGGCCAAACCCTTAGCTCACCTTTGAACCATCCTGAACAACAAACTGACCCAGGCCCAAATGTCCAGAAAGTCCCTGCTGGCGCTCCAACCCACTGTCCTGAGCTGGATCGTTCTACTTCAAAGGGGCATCGCCTTTTCACCCTCCCCAGATCCTTGGCCTTTCGGGGCCCAGAACGCTACGGAAGCCCGGCGGCCAGGAGGGGTTGGGCTCCCGCTCCATAGCGGTCCCCCCTCCCCAGGCCAGCAGGCGGCCAGGCGGAGGAAAAGCCCGGAGCTCAGAGAGCGCAGAGCCCGGCCACTGGGCAGCCGCCTGACCCCGGAAGCGCAGCGCGAGCTCCCACTTCGTCTTCATGGATTCCCAGCCCAGCTGCGTGGTGGTGACTGGTAAGACTATATAATTTTTTTCTCTGCTATTTGTTGCTGATTTTAGCCTGGCCCTGGAATGTGCACTGGCTTGATCCTGGGTCTTAAACAGTTTCCTGAGGGGAAAAAAGAGTGGCAACTGGTGGTGCC
>NW_016902099.1:0-238 GCF_001698545.2 Rhinopithecus bieti | reverse complement strand
AAATGAATGAAATTGTGATTTCCTGAGAATCGAACCTTGGTTTCCTAACCCTAATTGATGAGAGGCTTGCTGCTTGATGGTGTGTACAAACTCACCGGAATGGGACTTTTTTGGACAGATCTTCATGACCTGTTCCCACCTCAGTTCATCATCACCTCTTTTACACCAAAAGGTCTGCAGGGTGTGGTCACTGTTTCTTTTGTGCCATTTTGGGGTGGAGAAGGTGGATGTGATGAAG
>NW_016902098.1:0-1512 GCF_001698545.2 Rhinopithecus bieti | reverse complement strand
ACCAACCTTTTGAGAATTTACGGGTGAGGATAACTGGAGATAATGGCCTGATCACATTTACTTAAAAAAATAACAGTCGGTTTGTGGCATTTTGATTTGCCCTATTCTCAGTACTCCTTCCCCAACTCTATTGTTACCTTGAAAACCAAAAGTCTGAATTTATGGTAAAACCAGCTGCCCAGCAACCACTGATGTGAGGAGGGACACAGATTGACGTTGACATTCCTTCAGAGCTGTATTCTCAGATAACTTTCATTGCTTTACCTTTCTGGTAGTTCCCTGGAAGATTCCACTTGCAAGTTGCCTTTATTTGAACAGATTCAGATCTTACCAAAGTAAATACCCTTATTCCTGGGAACCTTTGCCAAAACAATCAGAGGAAAATAGCACTGTAGCTGCCTAGTGGCCTGATGTGATGGATAATAGTCAGGGGAAACGACAGGCTAATCATAAGCTTTACAAGGAAAATCTAGGGGAATATGTCAGGCCTCTGAGCCCAAGCTAAGACATCATACCCCTGTGACCTGCACGCGTACATCCGGATGACCTGAAGCAACTGAAGAACCGCAAAAGATGACATTCCACCATTGTGATCTGTTCCTGCCCCACCCTAACTGATCAATTGATCTTATGACAATACGACCCCCCCCGCCCTTGTGATAATGTACTTTGTGATATTTCCCCGCCCTTAAGAAAGTACTTTGTAATATTCTCCCCGCCCTTGAGAATGTACTTTGTGAGATCCACCCGCTGCCCACAAAAAATTGCTCCTAACTCCACCGCCTATCCCAAATCTATAAGAACTAACGATAATTCCACCACCCTTTGCTGACTCCTTTCTCGGTCTCAGCCCACCAGGCACCCAGGTGAAATAAACAGCCTTGTTGCTCACACAAACCCTGTTTGGCGGACTCTCTTCACACAGATGTGCGTGAGAGAAGAGATGTCCACAGAGGGTTTTAAAATGCTCCAACATATTCCTGGGAATATATAAAGCCACATGCACACGACTAACTTGTGTACATGTCCATGTTGTGTGATAAGCAGAAAAGACTTGAGAACACCGTAAGCTCTCACCTGACTATGACATTCTGCACAAGCAAGAAGTAAAGGCTAGGACGGAGTGGTAAGCTGCTTGAGTGAGTGCTAAGGGTACATCCTAAAATGCACAAAAGACTTATGGAATGAAGAGTAGACATTGATTTCAGGTGTTTAAGGGAAACCTTGTCCAATCATTAGAAGATCACTAAAGAAATCCAAGAGCTTTCAGTGGTCACTTACAACAGAGAATACACACTTTGCAGGATTCATTCATTAAAGTCACTAAACAAAAAACACAAACAGGAATGAAAACACTCTTCATAGATGCGAAAACCTGACTAGCAGAGTTGTCACATTATATTACTTAAAATGTCCAATTTTAAGCAAAATTTACAAGATATAAAATAAATGTGACCTCTGGAAAGAAACAATATGTATGTAAAATAACGTATAATATTATATAATAATTAT
>NW_016902097.1:0-1786 GCF_001698545.2 Rhinopithecus bieti | reverse complement strand
CACATAGATAGACACATAGATAGAAGGCAGAGAAAGAGAGAGAGATGGGAAAGAAGGGCAAAGACAGAAAGTTAGAGAGTATATGTACATGTCATACACACACATACATATGTGCATCTATGATATGTACATATTATGTTATTAGTTGTATAAAGTATTAAGTTAGGTTATTGACTTGAGATTTGCATTCTTTGTTTAAAATATCAGTGCTTATAGCTACAAATTTTCCTCTAAGCACAGCTTTACCTGCACCCCATGTTTTGGTATGTTGTAATTTTTTTTTTCATTAATCTCAAAGTAGTTTCTAGTTTCCCTCATTATATTTTGATCCATTGCTTATTTAGAAATGTTTATTGTTGATTTCTAATGTAATTACATTGTGATCAAATAACATATGTTGTATGATTTCAGCCTTTTAAATTATCAAGGCTTGCTTTATGGACTAACATATAATCTATCCTGGAGAATGTTCTATGTTTGCTTAAGAAAATGTGTATTTCTTTGTTATGGGAGTAGTATTCTATAGATCTAGTTGACTTAAGTGTTGTTCAAGTATTATATTTTCTGTAGGTCTTATGCTTACTTTTATAGTCATTATTGAAAGTGGAGTATTGAAGTCTCAAACTCTTATTATTGGATTGTCTTTTCCCCTGCTTAAAATTTGTCCATTTTAGTTTCATGCAATTTTGGAGCTTCATTGCTTAGTGCATATGTGTTTATAGTTGTTATACTTTCATGATGTATTTGTACTTTTATCATTATAAAATGTTCTTTGTCTCTATTAACTTTTGTGTCAAATTCTATTTTGTCTTATGTTAGAATAGCCACTCCTCTTTTAGTGTTTGTGTAGTATATATATAGTTTTATCTTTTATTTTAATCTATTTCAGTATTTGCCTTTAAGCATGTCTCTTCTATACAGGATATAGTTGGATTGTGGGTTTTGTTAATTCATTCTGCCAACCTTTACCGTGTTATTGAAATGCTTAATTCAATTTTATTAAATGTAATCAGCAGTAGGGTAGGATTTCTACCATTTTGCTTTTGTTTCTATCTGTCCTAATTTTCCCTCTATTCTTCCAACACTGCTTCCTCTGTGTTAAATAGATAATTTTCTACTGTATCATTTTACTTTTCTTGCTGTTCTTTTACTATATATTTCTGAGTATAAACAAGTAGCATCTTAAGGTCAATCGACCTCATTATGATTAACACTTAATTTAAGTAGCATACAGAAGTTTTGTTCAATAGCTTCATTTTTTTCACCTTTGTGAGATTATTGCAAAACAAACTAGACTTTTATACATTAGAAGTCTAACCACATAGTTTTATATGTTTTGCTTTGTACAGTTTTCTTTTAAATCAGAAGAGCTACAAGAAAAAAATATGTTGATTATATCTTTATATTTACCTTGATAATTATCATTACTGATGCTCTTTATTTCTTTTGTGGATTCAAGTTACTGTCTAATGTCCCTTCATTTCAGTCTTGGTGTCTCTCTTTTACTTTCTTTTAGGGCACATCTGTTAGTGATAAGTTTTCCAGTTTTATTTATCCAGAAATGTCTTAATTTTGCCTTCATTTTACAATTATAGTTTTGCTGGATTTAGAATTCTTAGTTGATAACCCTTTTCTTTCAACACTTTAAATAAATTCCACTGCCTTCTGAGCACCCTGGTTCCTGATCAGAAGTCAGCTGTTAATCTTTTGAGGAGCTTTTTTTTTTTCTTTCTTTTATTTTTTGAGAGGGAGTCTCGCTCTGTCGCCCAGGCTGGAGTGCAGTGGC
>NW_016902096.1:0-1370 GCF_001698545.2 Rhinopithecus bieti | reverse complement strand
AAAGAAAGGATAATCTAAAGAACTAATTATATCAACAGTGAATTTACTGGCTTATTTTCTCCAGCACCACTTTTCCCCATAGTCAGCCCTCTGTGTACAGCAACATTCTCCTCATTTATTTTAATTCTAGAATTTTAAAGTTAGATGTGCAGACTCCTTTATCTGTGGCTTTAGAAGCCTGCAGACTTACAAAAGCTACAGGTTTCAAGGTCTACTGGGACCTCAATTTCTCTGTGGCTCTAGGAAAAGCTTATGGTTGAAAGAAGAATTGAGGAAGACAGGAAGTGGCCCAGCACCAAGATAATGCCTCCACAGTATAGGCCTAGCATTAGCTGGGAGGCCCTGGCATGTTCTGTGCTAACACGGGCCAATCAGTGATCCCCTGTAGCCCATAGGAGCATGGAGTCTTCTCATCTGGGTCCACATTCATGGAATTTCCTCACAAATACCTTACTTCAGTCATCTTAATTATTTAAGAATTGTTTGGAATACAAGGATTCACTTAAAATTGAATGTCACCATATCACACAACTGAGTCCGTTCTCTAGTTGTGCCTGTATTCATTCAAATAACTTTTAGTGTCTGGCCCTAAAACATCTTAAAAAAAAAATAGCTTTGCAGCATAATAATCCAGGTGTCTTTTGCTTGTTAACAGAGACTGACAAATATATACATTATCCTTGAGAGCCACTCCTGAATGACAAGAAAGAAAATGTCTGCATTCCAATCTGCCTCCTGGCTAGAAGTATGTACAACCGCCTGCACTGGCAGCACAACCCAGCTGTGCATTGCTCTGGAGGCACTTACCTACCTACCTATCATTTGCATAAGTTGTTATAAGCAGTTCTGGAGAATAAAGATTTAGTTGTGCTTTAAATTTAGGATTTTAAAGAGTAAAGATGTGTCAGCCTGAAAGGAAGGAACGTAGGCAAGTTAATGTAGAGTTTATTTGGGCCAGGCTTGAGGATTGCATCCTGACAGCACAGATTCAAGTTCTCCTGAATATATATGTGTTACAAGGGGTGTATAAAGGCAAAACAAGGACAGGGCATAGTGTGATACAAAGCCATTTGTCATGGTTTATAGAAACATTGATTCATGATTGGATAGATATTGTAAGCTCTAGTGTACGGATTTTGGTTTCTAGTGCATCATTGTTAGGTTAATTCATAGTTGTGTTTCAAAAGCAAGCAGTTTCAAGAGATGAATTCATAGCTCAAGTGGGGAATAGAATGTGATTTTGGTGTTATTTTATCTCTCTGGGCCAGGTAATTTAAAAGGGTTTGGATTCCTCAGATAAAGGCTCCTTTTTTTCCCCTCAGAAGTTTCACTTTTGCTCTGAAGAACTGTTCTTGCAGTTATGTTGAAAA
>NW_016902095.1:0-1374 GCF_001698545.2 Rhinopithecus bieti | reverse complement strand
AGTTTTAAACAGCAAATTGAGAAACCTAGCATGAAACATTATCTTAAATTTTTTTCTCAAAATACTGTGCAAAATTCCATGTAATATTTCAAAATTTAAAATTATGGAAGAAGAGGTACTCACATAACGGAGAGAAAGGTAGGCAGAAAAAATTTAATTACTCGAGTATTTTGGTAATGCTGTCACTTTTTTTTTTGAAAAAAAGCGTTCTGAAAATGAATGCAATTATTCTTATAATGGAAACATAAGAAGCTCCTTTGCCTCAAGAAAAGAAATAGTTAACAAAGCTTCAAAATCATTAGTCTTAAGGTGGATAACCGTGTACTACAACACATTTTCCTCAACTGGATTTCTTTACCACACAGTATGACATTTTCTAATGGTGGTGGTGGTGGTGGTAGGGGAAAGGTGAGAAGAAACCATGCAGCTTAATGAAACAGAAGCATTTTCTCAGCCTAAGTTGTAGCCACTGCTTTGATTTTGGGTTATCTCAGGGCCAGTAAGTATACTCTAGTGCATGAAACAAAACTAGAAGCAATACTTAGAATGTAGTCTTTGTTTCTTCTTTCTTCAAAGCCTATGTTTCCTAATATCATTGTTAGGCAAAGCAAAAGAAATGTTTGTTCTATTACGTAAGAAATAAACTTCATTTGGTATTCAATTGACTTTCTAACTTAGCAGACAGGACTTTACATCTTCAAATACTGAAAATAAATTGCATTCTTGGCCCTTGCTTTAAAAGGTTATAGAGAATAAACGCACACCCTGGTAGTGTTCTAGTGATCTCCCTAATCTCAGTTGCACTTTGTCAGAACGAGGTAACTGGTAGTTAAGTGAAATACCCTAGATCAAAGGGGATTAATCACCAACTGAATCCTTGCTGAATAAACCTGTCATTCAAGAAAATTATTTCCACTGAACTTAGCAGAGGATTGAAGGTATTTGCATAACAGGGACCAACGTACTTCAGCCAGGTTAAAAGGTTCAGAATTCATCCCATGTTTAGCTTTTGCCTCCTTTTCCTTTCAGCAGCCTGGTACAATGGTTTCTAATCTGATAATACAGCTAACTATCTAAATGATGTCAGAACAGGAAAGTATTGCAAAGTTTGGATGAGGGATGGATCAATTTCACTTTCAGTAACTCCTAAATCTGATTTGTTGGAATTTAAGATGTAATCCTAAAAAAGTCCCTTAAACCTGAGGACTGTTTATTAACACCCCTTTTTTTGACCTTTGTCTTAGGAACAACCATTCCGTTGTGGCAGCAGTCCCTACAGAAGTCCTGGATGATAATTCCACCTACCTAGCTCCCAGGGGTAGTGTAGGAGTCTATCAATGTCTATGAAGTATTTTGAAATACTATAACAAAAAA
>NW_016902094.1:0-237 GCF_001698545.2 Rhinopithecus bieti | reverse complement strand
TATTATATCATATATAATATATAATTAATATATTATATATAACTATTTATTATACTAATATATTGTATTTATATATAATAATATGGTTATATATATACCTGATATAAATGATGAATTGATGGGTGCTGACGAGTTGATGGGTGCAGCACACCAACATGGCACAAGTATACATATGTAACAAACCTGCATGTTATACACATGTACCCTAGAACTTGAAGTATTAAAAAAAAAAAAAAA
>NW_016902093.1:0-237 GCF_001698545.2 Rhinopithecus bieti | reverse complement strand
ATAACAAATGACAAGTTGTAATTACCCAAATCAGAAATCACTTTTGTTGTCAGTGTTTTCTTGTTGCTGTCTCACATTTACAGTGCTATTTTGTATACTTCAGTGATCAGAATACTCAGAAATACTAATTGACTGTCATCCATTAAAAAGAAAAAAAACAGTAAAATTATCTATTGTTTGGTCTGGAAGGGAGTCTGAAAGTTGTACCAAAGTTTGGCTCCTAGCACCATGCCCTCT
>NW_016902092.1:0-236 GCF_001698545.2 Rhinopithecus bieti | reverse complement strand
GGCATCGCCTCACCTGGGAAGTGCAAGGGGAAGGGAATCCCTTTTCCTAGCCAGGGGAACTGAGACACGCAACACCTGGAAAATCGGGTAACTCCCACCCCAATACTGCGCTTTAGCAAGGGTCTTAGCAAATGGCACACAAGGAGATTATATTCCACACCTGGCTGGGAGGGTCCCATGCCCAGGGAGCCTCCCTCATTGTTAGCACAGCAGTCTGCGATCTAACTGCAAGGCAG
>NW_016902091.1:0-780 GCF_001698545.2 Rhinopithecus bieti | reverse complement strand
GCAGAAACCATACAAGCCAGAAGAGAGTGAGGGTCAATATTCAAGATTCTTAAAGAAGAAGAATTTTCAAACCAGAATTTCATATCCAGTCAAACTAAGCTTCATAAGCAAAGGAGAAATATCTTTTACAGACAAGCAAACGCTGAGGGATTTTCTCACCAACAGGCCTGCCTTACAAGAGCGTCTAAAGGAAGCATTAAATGTGGAAAGGAAATACCAGTACCAGCCACTGCAAAACATACCAAGATATAAAGACTAATGACACTATGAAGAAACTGCATCAACTAATGTGCAAAATAATCAGCTAGCATCATGATGACAGGATCAAATTCACACATAACAATGTTAACCTTAAATGTAAATGGGCTAAATGACCCAATTAAAAGACACAGACTGGTAAATTGGATAAAGAGTCAAGATCCATCAGTGTGCTGTTTTCAGGAGACACATCTCATGTGCAAAGACACACATAGGCTCAAAATAAAGGGATGGAGGAATATTTACCAAGCAGATGGGAAGCAAAAAAAGCAGGGGTTGCAATCCTAGTCCCTGATAAAACAGGCTTTAAACCAACAAAGATAAAGACAAGGGCATTACATAATGGTAAAGGGATCAAGGCAACAAGAAGAGTTAACGATCCTAAATACATATGAACCCAATACAGGAGCACCCAGATATATGAAGCAAGTTTTGGAGACCTACAAAGAGACTTAGACTTCCACACAATAATAGTGGAAAGACTTTAACACCCCACTGTCAATATTAGACAGATCAATGAGA
>NW_016902090.1:0-238 GCF_001698545.2 Rhinopithecus bieti | reverse complement strand
ACCAAATCAATATCTCTGGTGGGATCCAGCTGTCATGATTTGAGGACATTCAGAAGTCCTATGGAAAGGTTGCATGGTGAGAAACTGAAGCCCTTGGTCCACCAGCCTGTGAAGAACTGAGGCTTCCTAACAACATGTGAGTGGGCTTAGAGGTGGTTCCTTCAACCCCAGTCAAGCTTCAGATGAGATCACAGCCCAGTCAACATCTTGTCTGAAACCTTTTGATAGACTCTGAGCC
>NW_016902089.1:0-237 GCF_001698545.2 Rhinopithecus bieti | reverse complement strand
AAGAAGAAGAAGAAGAAGAAGAAGCAGAAGCAGCAGCAGCAGCAGCAGCAGCAGCAGCAGCAGCAGCAAGAAGAAGGAGGAGGGCTGGGTGCGGTGGCTCACATCTGTAATCCCGAGGCCGAGGTGGGTGGATCACGAGGTCAGGAGATCCAGACCATCCTGGTTGACATGGTGAAACCTCATCTCCACTAAAATACAAAAGATTAGCCGGGCATGGTGGCGAGCACCTGTAGTCCC
>NW_016902088.1:0-238 GCF_001698545.2 Rhinopithecus bieti | reverse complement strand
GAGACAGTTTCACTCTTGTTGCCCAGACTGGAGTGAAATGGCACGATCTCTGCTCACTGCAACCTCTGCCTCCTGAGTTCAAGCAATTCTCCTGCCTCAGCCTTCCGAGTAGCTGGGATTATAGGCATGCGCCTCCACGCCTGGCTAATTTTGTATTTTTAGTAGAGACTCGGTTTCATCAGGTTGGTCAGGCTGGTCTGGAACTCCTGACCTCAGGCCATCTGCCCGCCTCAGCCTC
>NW_016902087.1:0-234 GCF_001698545.2 Rhinopithecus bieti | reverse complement strand
TCACCACCATCATCATCACCATCACCGTCATCATCATCACCACCACCATCATCACCATTGCCACTATCACCATCATCACCACCCATCATCACCATCACCATCATCACCACATCACCATCACCGTCACCATCACCATCACCACCATCACCACCATCACCATCACCATCATCACCATCATCACCACCCCCATCATCACCACCACCATCATCACCACCACCGTCATCATCATCACCA
>NW_016902086.1:0-238 GCF_001698545.2 Rhinopithecus bieti | reverse complement strand
AATTGGCCCGTCATGGTGGCATGTGCCTGTAGTCCCAGCTACTCAGGAGGATGAGGCAGGAGAATCACTTGAACCCAGTTGGCAGAGGTTACAGGGAGCAGAGATCACACCATTGCACTTCAGCCTGGGTGACAAGAGCAAAACTCCATCTCGGCCGGGCGCGGTGGCTCACGCCTGTAATCCCAGCACTTTGGGAGGCCAAGGCGGGTGGATCACGAGGTCAGGAGATCAAGACCAT
>NW_016902085.1:0-232 GCF_001698545.2 Rhinopithecus bieti | reverse complement strand
CAATTCTGTTTCTCCCACTAGATATACTTTCGAAACAACAGAGTCATTTTCTTGATTATCTTCCTATGTCCATTACCTAATAGAGGTTGTAGGACATAGTTCCTGTATATTTTAGTTATGATTTGAGCTGATCCTCTTCCTGTTCACATAGTGAAAGGAAGAATGTAATGTGGATTTTGAAATTAAATGATCCAAATTTCTATTTAGTTTTGTTTTGGTTTTCTTTTTTCTC
>NW_016902084.1:0-238 GCF_001698545.2 Rhinopithecus bieti | reverse complement strand
GAACCGGTTTGATCCGGTCCGAACCGGTTTGATTCGGTTGAAACCGGTTTGATCCGGTTTGATCCAGCCCCAACCGGTTTGATCCGGTCTCATCCGGTCCGAACCGGTTTGATCCGGTATGATCCAGTCCGATCCGGTTTGATCCGGTTCGAACCGGTTTGATCCGGTTTGATCTGGTCCGAACCGGTTTTATCTGGTTTGATCCGGCCCCAAACGGTTTGATCCGGTTTGATCCGGT
>NW_016902083.1:0-238 GCF_001698545.2 Rhinopithecus bieti | reverse complement strand
CGAGGTGGTACACACCTGTAATCCCAGCTTCTTGGGAGGCTGAGGAGGAAAATCGCTTGAACCTGGGAGCCGAAGGTTGCAGTGAGCTGAGATGGTGCCCCTGCACCCAAGCCTGGGTGACAGAGTAAGACTCTGTCTTAAAAAAAAAAAAAAAAAAAATCTAAAACCAGCTAGGGTCACTAGGGTCACCTGTTCAAGTTTGTACTTGTTAGGGATCTTATCTCCTTCTGATATCTGG
>NW_016902082.1:0-781 GCF_001698545.2 Rhinopithecus bieti | reverse complement strand
TGTTCAATTCCCACCTATGAGTGAGAACATGTGGTATTTGGTATTCTTTCCTTGGGATAGTTTGCTGAGAATGCTGATTTCCAGCTTCATTCATGTCCCTGCAAAGGACGTGAACTCATCTTTTTTTATGGCTGCATAGTATTCTGTGGTGTATATGTGCCACATTTTCTTAATCCAGTCTATCATTGATGTGCATGTGGGTTGGTTCCTTGCCTTTGCTATTGTGAATAGTGCCACAATAAACATACGTGTGCATGTGTCTTTATAGCAGCATGATTTATAATCCTTTGGGTTTATACCCAGTAATGGGATTGCTGGGTCAAATGGTATTTCTGGTTCTAGATCCTTGAGGAATCGCCACACTGTCTTCCACAATGGTTGAACTAATTTATACTCCCACCAACAGTGTAAAATGTTCCTATTTCTCCACATCTCCTCCAGCATCTGTTGTTTCCTGACTTTTAATGATTGCCATGCTAATTGGCATGAGATAGTATCTCATTGTGGTTTTGATTTGCATTTCTGTGATGACCAGTGATGATGAACATTTTCTATGTGTCTGTTGGCTGCATAGATGTCTTCTTTTGAGAAGTGTCTTTTCCTATCCTTTGCCCACTTTCGATGGGGTTGTTGGTTTTTTTCTTGTAAATTTGTTTGAGTTTTTTGTGGATTCTGGGTATTAGCCCTTTGTCAGATGGACAGATTGCAAAATTTTCTCCCATTCACAGGTTGCCTGTTCACTCTGATGGTAGTTTCTTTTGCTGTGCAGAAACTCTTCAAT
>NW_016902081.1:0-782 GCF_001698545.2 Rhinopithecus bieti | reverse complement strand
TGGAACCAGTATGTCAATTTAGTAAAATAACAATATATAAGCTCATATGCAAAAGGTCATTATATTTCTATGTGCTATAAACAAATATTTGGAAAGTTATGTTTAAAATGCCACAAGATCATAAATAACATACCTAAGAATATACGTAATGAAAGAAATGCATTACTCTCCATTGCTGAGAGAAATGAAAGGGCACCTAAATAAATGGAGCAAAATAGAATGTTCGTGTATTTGAAGATTAAATATGGTTGAAATGTCAGTTTCTCTAAATTTCTCTAGTAAAACATTCTCAATCAAAATTTGACTTCTGGATATCTGCACATAGACACAAACACATAATGAAAATTATATGCACGGAATGACTTGTCCAAGAACATTCATATCAACCTTTTCATGGCAGTCAAAATGTGAAAGAACCTAAGTGTTTATTTACAGGAGAATGGATAAACAAATTTAGGGTATTCTTATAAAGGTATGTAAACTCAGCAATATGGAAGGAATGAGTTACTGAAACACAATGACATGGATTGATGTAAAATCAAATAAACAAAATTTAAGTTGAGTAAAAGAAGTCAGACACAAAGGAGCACACTCTCCATTGAAGTCCAAGAACAGACAAAACTAAGTTCTATTGATTGAAATCAAGAGTAGTTGCCTTTGGGATGATTGCCTCTAAAAGGACAGAAGGGAACTTTCTGGGATAATATAGTTGTTCTAGTTTTGGTTTTGCGTGGGTGCATGCAATTATCAAAACTCATCAAACTTAAGATTTCTGCTTTTAT
>NW_016902080.1:0-344 GCF_001698545.2 Rhinopithecus bieti | reverse complement strand
CATCGATGAGCCTAAGATCTTGCACTAGTCTTCACTGACCATTCGGTTTTATACTCCTAGAATTGGGGTGTTGGAGGGACTGCTGCATTTCCTTACTAAGCCTTGAGCTTTTAAATGTTTAACAATATCTTGTAATCCTTTATGAGCGTCAGGCCTCAAGGGATATTGCCTTTGATAAGGAAAAGTGGTGGGGTCTTTTAGCCTGATTTGGACTGGGTGGGCATTTTTTGCCCTCCCAATTGTCCTTCCAATGCCCAGACTTCAGGGTTGATTCCCTCCTCCAGTAGGGGACAACAAATGGGTAACTTGTTCCCTATATTCATGTAGATAATAGCCCCAGCTTT
>NW_016902079.1:0-343 GCF_001698545.2 Rhinopithecus bieti | reverse complement strand
TTTATATTTTCATTTAAGATCCTTTAGGTTAAGTTGAAGCTTTTAAAAGTGAGTTTTGAAAATTGAGACACAATACTAATACTGTAGGAATTGGTGAGGCCTTGACTTAAAACTTTCTTTGTACTGTGATTTCCTTTTGGGTGTATTTTGCTAAGTTAAACTTGTTAAATTTTTTGTTAACTAAACTTTTTTCTTAAAATGAAGACTTTTCACAATGACTGGCACAGATTATCTACTCAGCAAAAGATAGCAAAATGGGTGGTTGAAGATAATTCATTTTAATCGTAATGTATTTTAGTGTGAATTTAAAAATTTCATACATCAAATCTATGATCTCCCTTAT
>NW_016902078.1:0-342 GCF_001698545.2 Rhinopithecus bieti | reverse complement strand
TTTATTTATTTTAAGTTCTGGGGTACAGGTGCAGGATGTGCAGTTTTGTTACATAGGTACGTTTGTGCCATGGTGGTTTGCTGTACCTATCAACCCTTCGCCTCAGTATTAAGCCCAGCATGCATTAGCTGTTTTCCTGATGCTCTCCCTCTCCCTCCTCCATCCACGGGCCCCAATGTGTGTTGTTTCCTTCCCTGTGTCCATGTGTTCTCATTGTTCAGCTCCTACTTACAAGTGAGAACAATGTTTGGCTTCCTGTTTCTGAATTAGTTTCCTGAGGATAATGGCTTCCTGTTCCATCCACGTCCCTGCAATGGACACGATCTCATTCCTTTTATGGCT
>NW_016902077.1:0-782 GCF_001698545.2 Rhinopithecus bieti | reverse complement strand
TATTTCCTCCCTTGATGCTCTTTCTTTATGCAGAGCGAGATTTCTAACCTATATCATTTTGCCTCTGCCTGAAAAAACATTTAACATTTCTTGCAGGACAGATCTGCTGTGATGAAATCCCTCAAGTTTTGTTTTCAGAGAAATGCTGTATTTCTTCTTCACTTCTGAAGTATTTCACTGAATAATGAATTCTAGATTGATGTTTTTTTCTTTTTTTTATTGTTACATGATAGATGTACACTTTTAGGGGTACATGTGATGATTTGAATACATTCATATAACCAAATCAGGATAATTGGGATATCCATCACCTTAAATATTTAGCCTTTCTTTACACTAGGAACATTAGCATTATTCTTCTCTAGATATTTTGAAATGTACAATAGATTAATGTTAACTATAGTCACCCTACTAATTTACCAAACACTGGGCCTTATTTCTTCTATTTAACTGTGTATTTGTACCCATTAATCAACCTCGTTTTATCCTCTCTTACCCCACCCTGCTTGGCCTCTGATAACCGTTAATCTACCCTCTATCTTCATGAGATTCAGTTTTAGCTCCCACATATAAGTGAAAACATGTGATATTTGTATTTCTATGCTTGTATTATTTTACTTCATTTGATGACTTCCATTTCCATCCATGTTGTTGCAAATGACAAGATTTTATTCTTTTTTATGGCAGAATATTATTCTATTGTGTATGTGTGTGCGTTTAAGTGTGTGTGTGTGTGTATGTATGTATGTATGTGTGTGTGTGTGTGTGTGTATATATATATA
>NW_016902076.1:0-729 GCF_001698545.2 Rhinopithecus bieti | reverse complement strand
GAACGGGGGAGGCCGCGGCGGTCGGGGCAGGAGACGGGGAGGCCGCGGGGACCCGACAGGGGACGGAGGAGGCCGCGGGGAACCGGCAGTGAACCGGGTCTGCGGCGGTGGGGCAGGGGTCGGGGAAGACCGCAGCGGAGGCGGGAGGTGCTGGGGCGGTGCCAGGCCGCACCTCTGGAAGACGTTCCACAGAAAGCTCTGGTCCGGCAGCGCCGCGCCCGCAGCAGGCCCTGGGCCGGCCCCGGGGCCGGGGCGGTAGGAGTAGGCGGCCATGGGCCAACGCGCGCGGCTGGGCTGAGGCGCCTACGGAGACGTGAGACCTCTCAGGGCGACTCCGCTTCCGGCTCTGCCGGGGCAGGGCCTGGCGTTACCTCCACTTCCGGGGCGCAGGAAATGCGTGTTCTCCGGGATGGTCACGGGGTCCCGCGCGGCCAATCCCCTCGCAGCTCAGTTGCCAAGCAACGCCCTGGCGCCTGCGGGGTCTGTGCGGTCCGGGGCGCCTGGAGAAAGCCAGAGCTCTGGAGCAGGCTACCTGCTACCGGTGCTGGGAAGGCGCTTGGAGAAAATGTCCGGCTCCGCGACCCGGGACGGGAAGTGATGGGGCAGGGAGTTAGTTTGCCTTTCAGTTCTTGTATAAAAGAAGTTTTTTTTTTTTTTGACACGGAGTCTCGCTCTGTCACCCAGGCTGGAGTGCAGTGGCCAGATCTCAGCTCACTGCAAGCTCCGCCT
>NW_016902075.1:0-202 GCF_001698545.2 Rhinopithecus bieti | reverse complement strand
AAAATACAAAAAAAATTAGCTGGGCGTGGTGGGGGGGGGGGGGGGGGCCTGGTGGCCCCAGCTCCTGGGGGGGGGGGGGGGGGGGGGGGGGGCGCCTGTAGTCCCAGCTACTCGGGAGGCTGAGGCAGGAGAATGGCGAGAACCTGGGAGGTGGAGGTTGCAGTGAGCCGAGATCGCACCACTGCACTCCAGCCTGGGTGAC
>NW_016902074.1:0-1886 GCF_001698545.2 Rhinopithecus bieti | reverse complement strand
ACCCAGGCAGGGCCAGGCTAGGGAGTGGGGAGGGCAGGGTCACATGCCAGGCAGGGCCAGGCTAAGGAGTGGGGAGGGCAGGGTCATTCATCAGGCAGGGCCAGGCTAAGGAGTTGGGGAGGGCAGGGTCATACCCAGGCTGGGCCAGGCTAGGGAGTGGGGAGGACAGGGTCATACCCAGGCTGGGCCAGGCTAGGGAGTGGCCAAGTCTTTGGGGCATCTGCCTAGATCGATCTTTCCTTAGAGGCCAGGCAGTGCTGAGTCCATCTTGCCACCTGGAAGAAGGGGCAGTGTCACCCAACCTTGCAAACAGGCTCTCTCTGGGGCACAGGTCTCCTGGGTGGCCAGAGGGCAGGCCCGGCCCAGCACATGGTTTGCCACGCTGTGTACCGTTGCCCAAAGGGAAAGCGCTTGTCGGGACAGATGTACAAGGCCCGGATTGTGTGTGCTCGAGACCAGGAAGAGGAAGGGAGCCGCTGCACCTGCTTGGGTGACAAACAGTGATGAATGGCACCTCACAGCAATTAGGATGACTGTCATCAAACACATGGAAAATAGCAAGTGTGGGCGAGGATGCAGAAACCCTCATGCACAGCTGCTGGGAGTATCAAAGGGTGTGGCCACAGTGGAAAACACGTTGGCATTTCCCCAGCAAGCGGAACACGGACACCACATGACCAGCAATTCCGCCCTGTGCATAGATCCGAGATAGCCTCAGACGGATGTGCGTATTCCCAGTGACCAAAGTTGGATACAGGCTGTGTCCATTGATGGCTGACAAAGAAAATGTCCGTGCATCCAATGGAGTATTAGTCTGGAAAAGGAAGGAAATTCTGACACACTCTGCAGTGTGGATGACACTTGAGAACATGATGCTCAGTGAAAGTAGCCAGACACCCAAGGATAACTGTTACATGATTCTATTATCTGAAATATCCATGATAGGCCAATTCATCGAGGTAGAAAGCAGACTAAGGCCTGGCATGGTGACTCACGCCTGTAATCCCAGCACTTTGGGAGGCCGAGGCAGGTGGATCACCTGAGGTCAGGAGTTCAAGACCAGCCTGGCCAACATGGTAAAACCCCATCTTTACTAAAATACAAAATTAGCCAGGTCTGGTGGTGTGCACCTGTAATCTCAGCTACTTTGGAGGCTGAGGCAGGAGAATTGCTTGAACCCAGGAGGCAGAGGTTGCAGTGAGCCGAGATCACGCCACTGCACTCCAGTTTGGGTGACAGAACGAGACTCTGTCTCAAAAAAAAAAAGCAGACTAGACATTACCAGGGCCTAGGGCTGGGGAATGGGGAGTGAGTGTTTAATAAGGACAGAGTTTCGGTTTGAGAAGGTGAAACGTTTTGGAGGTGGAGAGTGGTTGTAGTTATACAACAGCAGGAATGTGCTTAATGCCCTTGAATTGTACGCCTAAATATGCTTAAACTGGCAAAGATTATGGTATATATTTTTTACCACATTAAAAGTTAAAAAAGAGAAGATATCTACTTCAACTTGGCAGCTTAAAAAAAAAAAGAAAGAAAAAAGCCAAATGTGGTTGCTTACGCCTGTGTTCCAAGCACTTTGGGAGGCCAAGGTGGGAGGATCGCTTAAGCCTAGGAATTCAAAACCAGCCTCGGCAACATGGTGAGAACCCATCTGTACACATCATTTAAAAGTTGGCTGGGTGTGCTGGTGCATGCCTGTGGTCTCAGCCACTTGGGAGGGTGAGGCAGGAGGATCACCTGAGCCTAGAAGATCGAGACTGCAGTGAGTCATGAGTGTACCACTGCACTCCAGCCTGGACAACAGAGCAAGACCCTGTCTAAAAAATAAAAGAAGAAAGGGCCGGGCGCGGTGGCTCAAGCCTGTAATCCCAGCACTTTGGGAGGCC
>NW_016902073.1:0-781 GCF_001698545.2 Rhinopithecus bieti | reverse complement strand
TACTACCTTAATTTTTTTCATTGTATGTTTACAAAAGCTGGAGCCAAGCTGATACTTTGAAATGGAATTCAGTCGGGTCAGAAAATGTTTGCAAACATTTAGAATTCAAGGGTGTGAAATTCAAAGTGTAGTTAGAAGAAAGACTTGGTGATATGTAGTCTTAAGGTGTTTTCTTCAAGTATTTTGCAGATCCTTGTATTCAAGCCCTTATAAAAGGCATAGGTTTTGGAGTCCCATATAAAATAAAAGAAGTCACCTGCCAAATCTTGAGCTGTTTTCCATATATTTCCAATATGAGTATCAGACAACAATAATCTCTGATATTTAGAATGTAAATGTTTCTGAGAGTAGTTCTTCCTGTCTTCTCCCAAGAGAGCTGAGAATCAACTGGTGAGAGAGAGCCTCAAAATTATTTTGCACAGTTTCCCCATGATTCTAGGCAGAGTATATTCCACCCATCAGGAAAATGGCTGGTTATCCTATGGTGATGGATATCTTATAGTCTTACGGGTAAGACTATACTTACACACTACAAAATCACGAGAGGCTTTCCTTCTCTGTCTCCAGTTATATTCTCAGTGTGTATTATTGTCTAGATTAGTGGTTTTCAAACTGTGCTGTGAGGACAAGACCAATGGGGCTCTCTAGAAGTACTTAAGCAGTTGGGGTTGAACTTAATTTTCTTTAGGAAACATGCTACATTATTCACATTGTCCTCTTTTTTCTATACGGAATACAAAGTATCAATTCTTTAATCACATTATTTGTTAAAGCATTTAAT
>NW_016902072.1:0-735 GCF_001698545.2 Rhinopithecus bieti | reverse complement strand
GTTCCGTTGCTGGTGATGAGCTGTATTCCTTTGGAGGGGTGATGAACTCTGATTTTTTGAATTTCCAGCTTTTCTGCACTGCTATTTCCCCATCTTTGGTTTTATCTGCCTTTGGTCTTTGATGATGGTGACATACTGATGGGGTTTTGGTGTGGATGTCTTTTGTGTTTGTTAGTTTTCCTTCTAACAGTCAGGACCCTCAGCTGCAGGTCTGTTGGAGATTGCTTGAGGTCTACCCCAGACCCTGTTTGCCTGGGTATCAGCAGTGGAGGCTGCAGAAGATAGAATATTGCTGAACAGTGAGTGTTGCTGTCTGATTCTTGCTCTGGAAGCTTCGTCTCGGGTGTACCCAGCCGTGTGAGGTGTGAGGTGTCAGTCTGCACCTAGTGGAGGGTGTCTCCCAGTTTGGCTACTCAGGGGTCAGGGACCCACTTGAGCAGGCAAGTGTGTCCGTTCTCAGATCTCAACCTCCATGCTGGGAGATCCACTGCTCTTTTCAAAGCTGTCAGTCAGGGACATTTACCTCTGCTGAGGTATGCCCTGTCCCCGGAGGTGGAGTCTATAGAGGCAGGCAGGCCTGCTTGATCTGTGGTGGGCTCCACCCATTTGCAGCTTCCCTTTGGCTTTGTTTACCTACTTAAGCCTCAGCAATGGCGGGCACCCCTCCCCGGCCTCGCTGCCGCCTTGTAGTTAGATCTCAGACTGCTGCCCTAGCAATGAGGGAGGCTCCGTGGG
>NW_016902071.1:0-417 GCF_001698545.2 Rhinopithecus bieti | reverse complement strand
TTTGTTGAAACTTGTTTTGTGGCTTAACAAAGGCTCTCTCCTGGAAAATGTCCCATGTGTTCATGAAAAGAGTGTATATTCTGTAGTGTTAGATAGAATGCTCTGTAAATATCTGTTAGCTTTATTTGGTGTAAAATTCAGATTAAATTCAATGTTTCTTTCTTGATTTTCTGTGTAGATGATCTGTCTCATGCTGAGATTGGGATGTTGAAGTCCCCTCTCTTACTGTGTTGGAGTCTATCTCTCTTGCTAGATATAGTAATACTTGTTTTATGAATCTAGGAGCTCCAGTGCTTAGTGCATATATATTTAGAATTGTTCCATTCTCTTCTTGAATGGATCTCTTTATGATCATGTGGTGGCCTTCCTTATCTTTTAAAAAAATTGTTCTTGACTTACAGTTTATTTTGTCTGCTA
>NW_016902070.1:0-782 GCF_001698545.2 Rhinopithecus bieti | reverse complement strand
TATGTCTTACTGCTGATTTCCTCCCTACAATGATCCTGTTGTCCAGCCACTCCCTTATGTTTAAGATGGTAAAGATAATGATCAATAAATACTAAGGGAACTCAGAGACCCAGGCCGGCGTGGGTCCTCTGTAAGCCGAGCGCCGGTCCCCTGGGCCCCGCTTTTCTTTCTCTATACTTTGTCTCTGTGTCTTATTTCTTTTCTAAAGTCTCTCGTTCCACCTAACGAGAAACACCCACAGGTGTGGACGGGCAGGCCACCCCTTCAGGTGAAAGCACACAATACTGAAAGAAAGGTTTCAGCCTGACATGATCATGTTCGTCTTAAGAATTGCCTGGTTCTCATAACACGAAAGTCCTATCTCTGGTAACTTTCAGAATCCCATTTGGATGCCGGGGATACATAGAACTGTTGCAGTCATTCTCCAAGCTGAGATTTGGTGCATCTCCAATCAGAGTCTCGTCTATAAAGCGCTCACCCTGCTGTTTTGGCAACAAAGTGGGATCCTTTGCGTCTATTTTCTTAAATCAGCTTTTACTAAAGAGAGCTACGCCAGTCCCTACGTTACCAAAACAGGAAGAGTTTCATACCACGATGCCTTTCTTGCAGCGTTTCATCCCGAAGCAGGAGACTGTCTGCTTCTTTTGAGCTTTCAGCTGTCTGGCCTGAGGTGACTTTTTATTTTCATGCTTCGTAAGTCAGTCTTGGCTGTTTTTGGGAATCAGAAACCAAGAATGAGAATTTCAATGCAGAGAAAAATGTGACACAGGAAATCTGTTCGT
>NW_016902069.1:0-1319 GCF_001698545.2 Rhinopithecus bieti | reverse complement strand
CAAATTATGACAAAAATTAAAATAAAGATGGCCTAAAATTCTCAATGGAAATATGCATTTATATAACTTAAGAAGATTTGAAGAAATGTGTTAAAGATTAGAAAAAGCATTGAAATATATGTTTTTATTTGTTTACTTTGTTGTAAATGTTTACTTAATTATGGCAATCAGAAAATAATACCAACAACAAAAGCCTCAAATGATTTGATTATAGCAGCTTACAAATGTCATTTTTGAGTAGTTATATATTTTAGCATTTCAAAATTTAGATGCTCCAAATTTATATACTGATAATTATCTGCTTAATTTTTTTCAAATGTGTGGATCATCTTTCTTCACTTCTTACTTCAGTGAAACAACCTTTGGATTTATAGTTTAAGCTACAACTGTTTCTGATCATCCTTTTACCACAAAATCATTTTAAGATGATGACTGCACTGATAAGACCAATCAATTTTCAGATAGATTTGATTACCTGTACATATGCTCTGCATTTATCCTTAAAAGATTTTCAGTTATTTAATTACCTGTAAAATGGTACAGTATAATACACAAAATAGCAATTAAGTAAAACTACTTTATTGTTGTTCTTGAGAAAGCAGAATGCATAGATGATTTTAGGGACCTGTGTTTTCCTTGTTGAATTTCAAACATATAAACAGGATTTAATTTATATACCATAAAACTTATTTCCATTTATGAAGCAATACTTTGAAATGGTGAAATATTAAATGACAGTCTCTTTTGCTTCATGAAGGAGGTGGATGGCTCTGTTACATCACACTAGCTTTGTAAATTAAGCATTATGATGTCCACTTTACTCCCTTTGCTTAATCTCATTCTCTGTCAGCTGTGCATTTTGCATTTGAGTAATAAATCTTGCAGAATATTAGCTACTCAGAAGGTTTTATTTCATATCTCAGAGGCTCTCCAATTTTATAATCACAGAGATTTCCTATTTAAGGTCAGTTATTATATTATGTGTCACATCTCTTAAAGATTAAATACAGCCATCTTTATCTTTCTGCTTCACCTGAGGGGCTGGTGTGTCATGCTTATTACCCAGCACATAAATTGCTCTTTAAAATGAACTGGATTTATTTGACTTAAAAAAACTTTGATATTTAAATTAAACACAACCTTAATTAAATTTGTAGTTTAAGAGGAAAGGCAATGATGCTTCAACTAGAGGGAAATAGCTGTAATTATATCCAGTATCTCAGAGATGAGCCAATTTTGCTTTTATATATTAATAAGAAATATATAAATATTCTCGCAACTGTTTTATAAGTTATCTCTACATCTTTTATCAACTCTTT
>NW_016902068.1:0-568 GCF_001698545.2 Rhinopithecus bieti | reverse complement strand
AGGCTGGTCTTGAACTCCTGACCTCGGGTGAACTGCCTACCTCGGCCTCCCAAAGTGCTGGGATTACAGGCATGAGCCACTGTGCCTGGCCTGGAGATATTTTGGTTGTCACCTCGGGGAAGGGGATGCTATGGTTATCTAGTGGATAGTGACTAGGGATGCTGCTGAACGCCGCATAATGCACAGAACAACCCCATAACAGATAATTTTCTGGTCTAAAATGTCAATAGCGTGGGGTTAAAACCCTGATTTCAAGCTTCAAAGTGACTCAGCGTTGGCTTGTCTCCTCTGTGTTAGCCCTAAATCTTAGCCTGGTGACCTTTCAGCCCACTCAAGTCTAGGATCTAAGCTCATGGCAGCACCCTGAGCCTCTCGTGGGTTCCTGAGCTCAGCCCTCCCATCGATGCCTCTGTGAGCGATGACATTGTCCTGAGCTTCTGGGTGGTGAAGACTCGCCTCTCACTGTGCCATATGTTCCTGGGTAATTAGATGCCTCTGCGTCTTATGAGTGGGCTTTCTGGAAAAGAAACCACTTGTGTAGTTCCCGGTTGGGCCCCAGAGCTTTGAG
>NW_016902067.1:0-2184 GCF_001698545.2 Rhinopithecus bieti | reverse complement strand
AACACAGGAACAGAAAGTCAGCCACATGTTCTCACTTATAAGTGGGAGCTAACTGATGAGACCACATGTACACATAGAGGGAAATAACAAACACTGGGGCCTGTTGGTGGGTGGAGAGTGGGAGGAGGGAGATGATCCAGAGAAATAACAAATGGGCATGAGTCTTAATACCTGGGTAATGAAATATTCTGTACAACCAACTGCCATGACACAAGTTTACCTATATAACAAATCTGCACATGTACCCCTGAACCTAAAATAAAAGTTTAATAAAATAAATGTTTTATAGACTTCACCAGAGAAGCCATCATGTTCCAGGCTTTTCTTTGTTGGGAGATTTTGACTACTGATTCAATCTCCTTATTTATTGGTCTATTCAGATTTTCTATTTCTTCATGATTCAGTCTCAACAGGTTATATATTTACAGAAATGTATCTATTTATTATAGGTTATTCAATTTGTTGGCATATGATTATTCATAGTAGTATTTCATGATCCTTTGCATGTTGGTGGTATTAGTTATATCCTCTTTTATATACAGTTTTATTTATTTGAGTTTTTTTCTCTTAGTCTAACTAAAGATGTGTCAATTTTGTTAATTTTTTCAAAACATAACTCTTAGTGTCAGATCTATTTTATTGTTTTCTAGTCTTGATTTCATTTATTACTGCTTTGGTTTTCATTATTTCCTTCCTTTTCTGACTTTGGGCTTAATTTTATTTTTTCTAGTTATTTGAAGAATCAAATTGTGTACTTGAGATGTTTCTTTATTCTTAATACAGACATTTATGTCTATAATCTTTCCTCTTAGTTTTGCTGAATCCAATAAGTTTGGGCATGTTTTCTTTCCTTTGTCTCGAGATTTTGTTTTCCTTTAGATTTCTTTTTTAACCCACTGCTTCTTCAAGACAGTGTTGTTTAATTTCCACATATTTATGAATTCTCCAATTTTTTCATGTTATTGACTTCTATTTTCATACCATTATGGTCAGAAAAAAAAACTTGATATAATTTCTATCTTCTGGAATTTGCTAAGTCTTGTTTTGTGGCCTAACGTATTATCTATCCTGAAGAATGTTTCTTGTGTCTTTATAAAGGACATGTGTTTTGCTGCTATAGTATTACATGTACAGAACACACAGTGTCTGTTATGTTAGTCTATAATATTGTTCAAATTTGCTGTTTTTTAATTGATTTTATTTCTGGATGATCCACCCATTGTTGCAAGTTGGGTATTGAGTGCCCTACTATTATTATATTACTGTCGATTTCTCCCTTCAGTTTTGTTATTATTTGCTTTATAAATTTAGGTGGTCCAAAGTTGGGTGCATATATATTTACAATTATTATACCCTCTTGATAAATTGACTCTTTATTATTATATAATAATCTTCTTTGTCTCTGTTGACAGCTTTTACTTAAAGTCTATTTTGTTTGATAAAAGTATAGTCACCCCATGTTGTTTTGGTTACTGTTTGCATGAAATATCTTTGCCTTCCTTCACTTTCAATTCATGTGTGTTCTTAAAGCTAAAGTGAGTCTTTTGTAGGTAGCATATAGTAGGATCTTGGTTTTTTTATCTAGTCAGCCACTTTGTCTTTTGATTCAAGAATCCAATCCATTTGCCCAGTTCCAAGATGGCCAAATAGGAACAGCTCCAGTCTACAGCTCCTGGTGTGAGGGACGCAGAAGACAGGTGATTTCTGCATTTCCAACTGAGGTACCAGGTTCATCTCATGGAGGCTTGTTGGACAGTGGGTGCAGCCCAGAGAATGTGAGCTGAAGCAGGGCAGGACATCACCTCACCTCACCCAGGAAGCACAAGGGGTTGGGGAATTCCCCTTCTTAGCCAAGGGAAGCCATGACAGACAGTACCTGGAAAATCGGGACACTCCCACCCTAATACTGCGCTTTTACAATGGTCCTAGCAAACGGCACACCAGGAGATTATATCCCATGCCTGGCTCGGAGGGTCCCACTCCCACAGAGCCTTGCTCACTGCTAACACAGCAGTCTGAGATCGAACTGCAAGGCGGCAGTGAGGTTGGGGAGGGGCATCCACTGTGCTGAGGCTTGAGTAGGTAAACAAAGTGGCCGGGAAGCTTGAATTGGGTGGAGCCCACCACAGCTCAAGAAGGCCTGTCTGCCTCTGTAGACTCCACCACTGGGGGCAGGGCATAGCT
>NW_016902066.1:0-735 GCF_001698545.2 Rhinopithecus bieti | reverse complement strand
TAGATCCTTGAGGAATTGTCACACTGTCTTCCACAATGGTTGAATTAATTTATGTTCCCACCAACAGTGTAAAAGCATTCCTATTTCTCCACAGTCTTGCCAGCATCAATTGTTTCTTAACTTTTTAATAATCGCCATTCTGACTGGTGTGTGATGGTATCTCACTGTGATTTTGATTTGCATTTCTCTAATGATCAGTGATGTTAAGCTTTTTTTCATACTTTTGTTGGCCACATAAATGTCTTCTTTCTGTTCATATTCTTTGCCCACTTTTGATGGGGTTGTTTGGCTTTTATTGTAAATTTGGTTTTAAGTTCCTTATAGATTCTGGATATTAGACCTTTGTCAGATTGGTAGATTGCAGAAATTTTCTCCCATTCTGTAGGTTGTCTCTTCACTCTGGTTATAGTTTCTTTTGCTGTTCAGAAGCTCTGTAGTTTAATTAAATCCCATTTGTCAATTTTGGCTTGTGTTGCAATTGATTTTGGCATTTTCATCATGAAGTCTTTGCCCATGCGTATATCTTGAATGGTATTATCTAGATTTTCTTCTAGAGATTTTATGGTTTGGTGTTTTACATTTAAGTCTTTAATCTATCTTGAGTTAATTTTGTATAAGGTGTAAAGAAGGGTCCAGTTTTAGTTTTTTGTATACAGCTAGCCAGTTTTCCTAGCTCCATTTATTGAATAGGAAATCCTTTCCCCATTGCTTTTGTCAGGTTTGTTGAAGATCAGA
>NW_016902065.1:0-1789 GCF_001698545.2 Rhinopithecus bieti | reverse complement strand
AAAATAAAGACATACCCAAGGCTGGGTAATTTATAAAGGAAAGAGATTTAATTGACTCAAGTTCGGCATGGATGGAGAGACCTCAGGAAACTCACAAACATGGCAGAAGGGGAAGCAAACACATCCTTCTTCACATGGTGGCAACAAGAAGTGCCAGGCAAAAGGGGAAAAGCCACTTATAAAACCATCAGATTTCATTAGAACTCTCTCACTCTCATGAAAACCGCATGAGGGTAACCACCCCATAATTTAATAACCTCCCACCAGGCCCCTCCTATGACACATGGGGATTATGGGAACTACAATGCAAGATGAGATTTGGATGAGGGAATAGCCAAATCATATAATTCCACCCCTAGTGCCTCCCAAATTTCATATCCTCACATTTAAAATACAATCATGTCCTTCCAACAGTTCCCCAAATTCTTAACTACATCATTAACTCAAAAGTCTAAGTTCAAAGTTTCATCTGAGACAAGGCAAGCCCTTTCCACCTATGAGCCTGTAAAATCAAAAGCAAGTTCATTACTAACTAGATACAATGGGGTACAGGCATTGGGTAAATACACCCATTCCAAATGGGAGAAATTGGCCAAACAAAGGGGCTACAGTCCTCATGCAAGTCCGAAATCCAATAGTGCAGTCATTAAACCTTAAAGTTCCAAAATGATCTCCTTTGACTCTATGCCTCACATCCAGGTCATGCTGATGCAAGAGGTGGGTTCCCATGGCCTTAGGCAGCTCCACCCCTGTGACTTTGCAGGGTACAGCCCCCCGTCCCAGTTGTTTTCATGGGCTGGAGTTGAGTGTCTGTGGCTTTTCCAGGTGCATGGTGCAAGCTGTCAGTGGATCTACCATTCTGGGGTCTGCAGGATGGTGGCCCTCTTCTCACAGTTCCACTATGTGGTACCCCAGTGGGAATTCTGTGTGTGGGCTTCAACCCCATATTTCCCTTCGACACTGCCCTAGCAGAGGTTCTCCATGAATGTTCTGCCCCTGCAGAAAACTTCTGCCTGGACATCCAGGAGTTTCCATACATCTTCTGAAATCTAGGTGGAGATTCCCAAATCTCAATTCTTGACTTCTGTGTACCTGCAGGCTCAATGTCATGCAGAAGCTGCCAAGGCTTGGGGTTTGCACCCTCCGAAGCCATGGCCTGAGCTGTACCTTGGCTTCTTTTAGCCACAGCTGGAGCTGAAGCAGCTGAAGATGCAGGACACTGTCCCCAGGGTGCATGGAGCAGGGGTTCCTGGGCCTGGCCCATGAAACCATTTTTTCCTCCTAGGCCTCTGGGCCTGTGATGGAAGAGGCTGCTGTGAAAGTCTCTCATATGGCCTGGAGACATTTTACCCATTGTCTTGGTAAATAACATTCTGCTCTTTGTTACTTATACAAATTTCTGCAGCCAGCCTGAATTTCTTCCCAGAAAATGGCTTTTCCTTTTCTATCTCATTGCCAGTCTGCAAATTTTCCAAACTTTTATGCTCTGTCACCTCTTGAATGCTTTGATGCTTAGAAATTTCTTCCACCAGATACCCTAAATAATCTCTTTCAAATTCAAAGTTCCACAGATCACTAGGTCAGGGGCAAAATTGTCACCAGTCTCTTTGCCAAAGCATAACAAAAGTCACCTTTGCTCCAGTTTCCAAAAGTTCCTTATCTCCATCTGAGATCACCTCAGCCTAGACGTTATTGTACATATCACTATCAGCATGTTGGTCAAAGTCATTCAACAATTCTCTAGGAAGCTCCAAACTTCCCCACATCTTCCTGTCTTCTGAGCCCTCTA
>NW_016902063.1:0-784 GCF_001698545.2 Rhinopithecus bieti | reverse complement strand
TGAAACCAAACAAAAAAAAAGTGTGAGACTCTCTTTATTGCAGTGGTCTGGAACTGAACCTGCAATATCTCTGAAGTACACCTGTATTGGGTATCAGGCATTGAGCTGAGTAAGATATGATCCCAGGTTATCAAAGATAGAATTGCTTGAGCACATTTCATGTCATCAGGCTTCTAGATTTAATTTAATGCCTCCAAACAATCTATGAACTGTGATTCTTTATTTCCATCTTATGGACTAGGAATCTGGAATTGAGAAAATTTGGAAGACTTGACCCAAGTCACGTGGTTTTTTATATGGATGACAACTCCAGTCTGTGTCTCTGGAAGTCATGTCTAACATCTCATCTGGAGCTGGGCAAGCTCCTCAGCCCAGCCTGGACCCAGGCTTGTCTGGGATCCATGCCACACACTCAGTTCCCTCACCTGAACATAGCCAGGGAAGCCAGAGGGGTTGTTCCCGATTTGTTTCCTTTTACCAGGTGTCTTGTTAATCTTCTCAGAGGTACTTGGTTTTCCTGGGGGGCACAGCTGTTTCCCATCATTTTGTGGGCCAGATGCTTCTGACATTCCCTTCGAATCATTTCCTTCCTCTGCTGGCTTCTTGGGCACGATCTTTATAATGTGAAGGTCACAGATGAACAGTATCAGTGAAATTTCTATAGTGCTTTAGAGCTTACAAAGAATCTTCACATGCATTATCTTAGTCAATGTTCTCAGCAATGCTGGAAGAGTTACACATGTCTAAATGAAGAGAAACCTGGGAGGTTAGAAGGGAAAGGAAT
>NW_016902062.1:0-1317 GCF_001698545.2 Rhinopithecus bieti | reverse complement strand
CAATGGCATGATCTTGGCTCACTGCAACCTCCGCCTCCCAGGTTCAAGCAATCCTCCTGTCTCAGCCTCCTGAGTAGCTGAGATTACAGGCGTGCACCACCACACCCAGCTAATTTTCTATTTTAGTAGAGACGGGGTTTCACGATGTTGGCCAGGCTGGTCTCAAACTCCTGACCTCATGATCCACCTGCCTTGGCCTCTCAAAGTGCTAGGATTACAGGTGTGAGCAACTATGACCAGCCTATATGAGAATTCTTTATCTTACTTTTGTAATTTAGTTGTAAGTTAAAGATTACTTCAGGTCAGGCACAGTGGCTCACGTCTGTAATCCCAGCACTTTGGGAGGTGGAGGCGGACGGATCATCTGAAGTGAGGATTTCAAGACCAGCCTGGCCAACATGGTGAAACCCCAACTCTATTAAAATAGAAAACATTAGCTGGGTATGGTGGCAAACACCTGTAATCCCAGCTACTTGGGAAGCTGAGGCACAAGAATAGCTTGAACCTGGGAGATGGAGGTTGCAGTGAGCCAAGATTGCACCAATGCACTTCAGTCTGGGAGATAGAGTGAGACTCTGTCTAAAAAAAAATTTAAAATAAGATTATCTCAAAATAAATGAGTAAAAGAAATTGCAATAATAAATTGCAAAACTGGTCTTTACTGTTAGACATGAGGATGGGGCTGGGCACGGTGGCTCACGCCTGTAATCTCAGCATTTTGAAGGCCGAGGTGGGTGGATCGTCTGAGGTCAGGAGTTCCAGACCAGCCTGGCCAACATGGTGAAACCCTGTCTCTACTAAAATACAAAATTTAGCTAGGCATGGTGGCGCATGCCTGTGATCCCAGCTACTCAGGAGGCTGAAGCAGGAGAATTGTTTGAACCAAGGAGGCAGAGGTTGCAGTGAGCTGAGATCATGCCATTGCACTCCAGTCTGGGCAACAAGAGAGAAACTCTGTCTCAAAAAAAAACCCAGAAATCAAGATGGGGCTACTTTTGAGAAGCAGAGTAATAATAGAGAATGGGTCCTTCAGGGAGACTTCAGGCACTGGTAATATTGTCTTTGAACTCTTTGGTGTTTACATGGCTGTGTTCACCTGTCTTCGTCATTCACTTATCAATCATACAGTGATACACATGCCATTGCATACTTTTGTATTTTTTTATACTTCAATTAAAAAAATTTTAGGTAAAATTAAATTATTCAGATATAACCCTTAAGGACTGCTTTCTTTCTGTGTCTTCTTTCCTGAATCCCTAGTGAAGTCCTTAGGTCAGGGTGATAGTCTCCTAGGTGGTTCTCTTCTTCATTTCAAAA
>NW_016902061.1:0-782 GCF_001698545.2 Rhinopithecus bieti | reverse complement strand
TTAGAGTGACAGAGCAAGACTCCTGAATGGAATATCAGAAAGACAGAGAGTGGAGACTGGCCAGGTCCAGCCATCCTTCATGTGGGCCCTGGTGGGGCCGTCTCTGCTGCCTGCCTGTCCCCACATGGAGGTTGGCTGTGCCTGTCCAGTCATCCTCTTACATGCTAGGTCGTCTCCCATCCCTCCCATCACTTGGAAGTCCTGAGACCTAGAATTTTCCACAATGTTACTTTCATTGCACAAAAGAGGCCTCTGGAGTTGAACAGACTTATGTTTCATATTCAGTTCCATGTTTAATTAGCTTCACCTCCCTGTGGCTCAGTCTCCCCATTTGTGAAATGTGGACAATGATTCTCATCTCCTTAATTCAGCAGATATTTTATGGAACACTATTTCTGGTACTTAGTGGGTACCACCTGCTTTAACACTTTCATTTTGACCCTGAGAGTTCAAAATAACCATCCATTTTACACATGAAGAAACTGAGGCATAGAGAGGCACAGTCACTTGTCCAAGGTTCCCCTGCCAAGGAGAGGCAGAGCCAGGATTTGAACCCAGGAGTGATCAAGTTCAGTGGCTGCCACGTGGCCGGTGTTTCACCTGAGGAGGCTGGCAAGGTATGTCCTCTTTCACCTGCCTCAGCTTTCCTCATCTGTGAAATGGCCTCATGGCTTTGGAGCAAAGAGAATGACAGATAAAAGGGACAAATGACACAGGGATCTCCATTTGTTTAACAAGTACTTATTGAGAACCTACTGTGTTCAGGGCACCAAGTCAAGCTA
>NW_016902060.1:0-1881 GCF_001698545.2 Rhinopithecus bieti | reverse complement strand
TCAGCTTCCCGAGTAGCTAGGATTACAGGTGCCCACCACCACGCTTCGCTAATATTTGTATTTTAGTAGAGATGTGGTTTCACTATGTTGGTCAGGCTGGTCTCAAAACTCCTGACCTCAGATGATCCTCCCACTTTGGCCTCCCAAAGTGCTGGGGTTACAGGTGTGAGCCACCACGCCTGGCCACAGCTGAAGAATTTTAGGTCAAAATAGTCCTAATGAAGGTTATTCTTCAGCTCTGCCTTTCATGACCCTTTCAGTGTACATATTCATCTGGTTATATTTTCAGTCAGTTTCTTGCTCACCCAAGAAAAAAATGTGTATCTTGTTGAGAAATCCCTCGCCAACTATTTTCCATCAAACAATTTTCATAGGTCTTCACAGGGAGCGTTATTTTAAATATTGAGACTCCAAGGCAAATGAAACAACCAAATCATTATGCTATAATAAAACATAAGATAAATAGTAGAGGTAATCTGAATCAAGTGACTGGTTGTTCCATAGTGTTCTTAAAAGATGCTTCTTGTTAGTGTTACTAAATAAAGGTGTATATGTTTTCAGCTTAGCTACCTCTTTTGGCTCAAATCAGATTCTACTATCCAATTTTAATCAAATTTTCTCTTATCTGTAATTAACCCTTCAAAACTAAACTTTGAAGTTCAACTTGTTTGCTTTTTTTGACTAGCCAAAAGTTTTTTAATTGTAAAAGAAAATTGCTTATAATTTTTTCTATATGCATATGATTGATTTTAAAATGTCATTGCAAAATCATGGCCTCATGGTATATAGGCTCATGTTTTTTTGTGTGCCAGACACTGAAATGTAGGCTCCTTTACATTATTAAATTGAAACTCATGTTTGAAATAAACTAAATACAGCCTATAGAGTTCAGATTCACTGCAGTTTACTACTGATTGGAATAGTTCTGGTATCAAGTTTAATGTCTGACACAAACTTTCATCATTTCTGATTTTCCCTTGTAATTTATCTTGCATATTTTCACCAGTTTGAAATTTGCACTTCAAACTTCCTATTTTATTCATGACCCATTTCAAAATATGATATATTAATTATCCTTTACTATAAATATATGTTCTCAAAGGGATTTGGTAAAACCCTCTTTGTAATAAGTATGAAAAGAAATGTCCAGGAATATGAATTGATTAAATAAATATAATCCATATATTATAATACTCGGTAGCTATGGGAATGAAAAAAATAGAGTTACTTGTACTGATAGAATCTTACTTGTGCTTTTAGAAGATATATGTGTGTGTGCGCCCATACATACGTGTGTGTATACTATATATGTGCATATTTCTATATATTCATGTACATATGCATATGTTTGTCTATGTTGTTCTATTACACATACGTATTGTTTGTATATATAGTGTTAGCCAAGAAACATACAGAAAAAAACTGTTTCCATGGTTACTTCTGGGCTCTGGGGAGTGAAACCAAAGCACAGAATGTAGATAGAAGCTCTTTACTCTTCATTATATATCCTTTTAACTGTTTCCATTTTTTTTACTACCACCATTTGATTTAGTATGTAATTTGTTATATATACACACATACATATGAAATACATTCATGCATGTTGTATACATGTATATCATGTATATATTACATGCTATATGTTTCTATATACAATGTAGTAGCTATCTTCAAAGAAGATTTTTTATAACTGAAGAATGTGAAAAGTGAAGGAAAACTTCAAGGCCCAAATAGTTTTGTAACATTTAAATTCTGCTTTTCTTTCTATTCTCCCACTGTCTATTCCCTTCGTTCCTTAAATTCATTCCCACTAAAATGACTCACAGACATAGTTTGGAACTAGTTGCCACATCACCTCAAAGTTAAGGGCAGCAGCTTCTC
>NW_016902059.1:0-1474 GCF_001698545.2 Rhinopithecus bieti | reverse complement strand
TGTAAGACACAATTTAAAAAAAAACAAAAGTTTCAAAATAGATTAGAATACAGGAAACGTTTCATGAAACTACTGAGATACTAACCAGTGCTATGGCTAATATTAAAACTGAACAGTCTATTGAAATCGTACTCATACTATTTCTACACACAGTGAACAATACAACCACAATAATCAACCTCAAGCTAGCAACAAAGTTGCAAGGTCCATAAAAGCTTCTTCAGTGAGCAAAACACTATGATACAATTAAAACATTTAGGAAGGGGAAAAAAGCCTTTTAACAGTATAAAAGTTGTTTACTGGTGTTTCCTACTGTAAAGTACTTCTACAAATTAAAATGAAGAAGCAATTTATATATGTGACAGTGATCTGAGACTACAGTGCAGACATTTCATCTAACATTTGGCTGACAAATTTTAGTGTAACAGATTATGACTTAATATTTTTTACAGTTATGATCTAGAGCAGAACTAAAACAAAAAAACACATACTCTCTTACACTCAAAGAGTCAATACACTCTTCTCAGCAATATCTGGGTTTAGATGCATCTGTAGGAAGTAGGTAAAGCTGTCAGTTATCTTCTCTTAAACCAACAGAAAAAACGTATATTGGCAGATGTATGTTTTTTTACCATTATGAATTCCAATGTGAAATTCTTGTAAGTATGCAAGTATATTATTAACATGTAAGCATACTCCCATATATATGCATATGGTCCATTAATTAAATTGGGGAACTAAAACATACTGTCAAATTAAAATAAATTTTAAGAAAAAACTGCATTCATAAATCTCAAAGGTGTAGAAAATGAAATTGTAAAATAAATAATGAATATAGCTGTCAACTAAACTTCCATAGAAATATGCCTACAGATGTGGATGCAGTGATTGTCCACACTTGTGATGGCTGGGTGGGAAGACATTCCCTGGTGAAAGCATCTAGTCTCTCTGACTTCTCTACATAGAGAAGACTTTCTGGATATAAAATAGTACTTAATCTGTTACAGCCTTTGTTAACAGTCGCCATCTTTATAACATGTAGGGTTAACTTACTATGTCTTAATCTATTTAACACATTCTGAAATGTCAATGTTTAAGTCAAAGGTTTTATACATGGGTCCACTTATTTCAAGTTCTCTGTCCACGTAATAGCTTCCTATCTTTGAAACATCTCAAATAGTTATTAATACAATCTAGGTCAACTAGTTTAAGAGATATTTTCTACTCTATTGCTCATCTTTTAACTTTCCTCCACTCAAGTATTTATTGTGTAAACGTGCATTGATAACCAGATGTTATATGAGTGAATGCTAAACATTTCCTGTTAAACAAAATCAGTTTTATCAAATATTAAATCCACAATATTTTCCTTGGCTTAAACTGAGTATTTGCTTTCTATTTTCCATAATCATTGCAATCTTGCCAATAACTACATCACTTAAGCTTTCTTTTCACAACTGCAGGCAAAGATTTT
>NW_016902058.1:0-2601 GCF_001698545.2 Rhinopithecus bieti | reverse complement strand
TAAATTTAATAATTTTTGAATAATAATTTAATAGTTTTAATTCCTTCTGGAATATAAATTTGATCAGGAGTCTTGGATTCTCAGATAAAGCAAATGTTTAGGCAAAGCACTTCCTTCTGGAATATAAATTTCAAGAAGGATAGGAATTATTTTCTTCCTATTCACTTGTTATTCCATGATCGCTATCCAATTTGGAATATTCTTCATGACTCCAATTCTGTTTATATCTGTGAGGTTCTGAAAATTCTGCCCCAAATGGCAGAAAGTAAGAAATAGTATACATTTAATTCACCCTTAAAAAACTAGCCATAGCCTTTATATTTGAATATACTTTAAACAACAACAACAGAAAGAGAATGCATTTTAAACAATATCACATGAGTTTCATCATATTCCCAGATTATGGTGAGAGTTACTAGATACTTTGCCATAATCATAGCCTTTAGTTCCAAGATAGAGCAGAGAAATAAGAAACACAGGAAGTCATGTCTATGAACATGTTAGTTTGCAAAAGGTTTGTTTGTAAACTCATGTTATTTATAACATAGTACTTTACCATCTCCAGATGAATTTCCACCAAATAAACTGTTCCTTTAGACTCCTAAAACCAGATTATCCCCTTCCTTTGCTAATATAGATCATTAAAGAATGTCTTCATCAAAATCTTATGAGTAGATGTCACTAGTTTTGACAATGTCCACAAATGTTCCAAAGAATACTTTGGCATGCATGCTTCTTAGCTCACTTATTTTGATGTTGAGTTCAGGGGCTTTTAATAATTGCTGCCCCATCAGGAATATTTCATTAGCAGTTGTTACTGTGCTTGAATTTTGCCTTCTTGAATGAATACCTAGTCTTTTCTCACTTTGGCATTAAGTTCTGGAGCATCTGCTGCTAATGAAAATCCTCTGACCCATGCTAGAGCATTTTCTTTAAAAAAAAAAAAAAATGTTTCTTGTATCTTGCTGGCTAGTGCCTAAGGTCATTATTTTAAACTTTTGCATAATTCTGCTCAGTCCTAGAGAGTCGTCATTACTGTCAATGGTTAATCTTTTGTGCATTTGCTGCATTTATTATTTTCTTACTTTTGATTATTTTATTATTTTCTTTGGTTCCCATCATATTCCAGTGTTTTATTATTAAATCTTTCAACATCCTCGGTGTGTTCAGTATATTCACATTTATCAAACCTGATGGATTTAAAACTTACATCACCTTAAAAGCAAAGCCCACATCCTGTAGGCACTGAACAGACTAATGAACTTTGTATTGGCAGGACTAAGATGGCTGTATGGGACATATATTGCCACCTGTTGGTAGAAAGCAGTGTAGTCTTGGTTTTGCTGTAAGCATACATTTTAGTCTTTAAAATATTCTGAGTTGAAAGCTTCTTAAGAAGAAAAGGTTTTGTATATGCAATACAAAAGCTTTTCTATTACAAAGTAAGCAAATATATTCTCGTTCCTAAGAACATTAGCTTTAGGTATACAAAATCAACTTGTAAGAAAATTGCTAAAATCACTAATAATAACAGTTACAATGTATTATGCACTTAAAGTGTACCAGGAAATGTGCTAAGTGATTAAAATTTAGTGTGTAACTTTTCCACTAAAATGACCTTATAGAATTATCATTTTCAGCTCTGTTTTGCTATGTAAGATCTGAGTTTTAGTGAAGTTAATTAAATTCCCCAAGGACATAAGCTAGTAAGCAGTTGAGATGGGATGTGAACCCATGTCTCTCTCACTCTGGATTCATGAATTTAACAACTGTGTTATGCTGTCTTACTATTTTACTGCAGATCTGTATTTTAAATTAAAGCCATAAACATGTTTGACAAGATAAAACATAGGTAGCAAATATACTCCACATAAGATTTTCATAAGGTTTTGTGCTTATTGGCCAACTCATGGCTTATTATTTAAAATTGCAGCCTTATAGGGAAGAAAGATAATAATCTTGCTGTTATTTATTTAGCTTAGGCACTGTGGTAGGCACTTTACGAAAACTATTTCTATTCTACATGATAACCTTATAAGACAGATATACTTCTCCCTTTCATTTGTGGGGAATTTGCATAATGCTGCAGACTTAATTTATGGAATAAACAGGAAATTCAACCCTGTGTCTGCCTGGCACCAAAGTTATTACTATGCACTTTCTCCTAAATCATGTTGATGTTTTGAGGGAAGTGGATACATGTATAATAATATTGGAAATACATTTTCTCTCTAATTATTTAAATAAGGGTGTAGAACATGTTCTGCAGCCATACTTTAGTGACTCCAAAGGTCATCTAAGTCTGTGATAATTTTGTGCTCACAATAAAGGCTTAACTAACAGAGAGATGGGATTTAATGTGAACTAAGAAGTATTTTCTGTCTTCCTTTATATATGCTGTATATATAAGACTTCATGAATTTTATTAAAACATTCAGATATGCCAGCAAATATTGACAATAATTTTAATTTTCCCAGGGTAGTACACTTCTTAAGATTATAAACTTTCATTTCTTATAAACTTGATGAATACTGTATTTTAAAAGGCTGTACATAGGACTAAATTTCTATCTTAATAATAAAATAATAAATAATGTATAA
>NW_016902057.1:0-2181 GCF_001698545.2 Rhinopithecus bieti | reverse complement strand
AAGCTGAGCTCAGCCATGGCTTTCTACCATCAAAGACCTATGAGTTGGGTAAATTCCTCTCCTCTTGAGGTCCCTAGATAACTTAGGGCTCCTGGGCCTGTCACAAAGTGACATTCTTTACTTACCACGGGTTAGGAACCCTGTACAGGGACTGTGTAGACAAGGTATGCAGCCAGTTTCTCCAAGGGGTTTTGTTGGCTCTGTAAGTCAACAAAATTTGATTGCTTAAAAGAAAGCACACCGTTCCAGTCACAGCCTTGGTAAAATAACCAGTTTCTCCAGTGGTGTCCTGTTGCAAAAGAAAGCACTCTTACTGCACTTATGCAAATAACTATATTGCCATAAGTTAAGAATACTCACAAATAGTTTCAAAATTCCGGAGAAATCAGGTAGCGAGAAACAAATATACTCCAAATATTTTCACAGGAGTATACTTTACTCAATTGTTATATGCTGTAAACAGTTCAAAAGAAAGGTTTCTTGACTCAGAAAACAAAACAAAGGATTAGCCATGTTTTAAGCAAAAAAGTCAATAGATTACTTTAGAGTTTATAATGCTAACAGTTCATAGCTGATTGTAAAACCACCTTTGAAAGAGGACCAAAACAAGCCAACAATTGTCTATGGATGACAAAAAATTTTAGGACACCCATAGCCAAAGAAACAATGTGTTACCTCTGTAACAGGGAAATGTGTTACCTCTGTGGCACACAATAGTTTAACACAGTTATAATTACTACTGATAACATACACTAAGTCATATCGAAATTATAGGAGTTTCCCATAATTTTGGAACACATACCAATAACATATTTTACAAATACAGCCCAAAGAAAGCCAAACACCATTTCATATTTGACAATGCTTCCTGTATCATTTTATACCAAATAAGCCAAATATATTATTTTGGACTTTAGGGAACCTAATATCTTAAAGGATTAACTAGGTCAGAAAAGACATAATTTGGCTAGGCATGGTGGCTCAAGCCTTTAATCCCAGCACTTTGGAAGGCTGAGGTGGGCAGATCACTTGAGGTCAGGAGTCAAGATCAGGTTGACCAACATGGTGAAACCCCATCTCTATTAAAATACAAAATTGGCTGGGCTTGCTGGTGTACACTTGTAATCCCAGCTACTCAGGAGGCTGAGGCAGGAGAATCACTTGAACCCAGGAGGCAGAGGTTGCAGTGAGCTGAGATTACGCTACCACACTCCAGTCTGGGTGACAGAGGGAGACTCTGTCTCAAAAAAAAATAAGAAAAGAAAAGACATAATTTATAATTTGATATTGAAAAGTTTGTCAAATATCAAAGGTTTAAAACACTTGATATCACAAAATAGGATCACAGGTCATTATAAAATAAATCATTGATTTAACCAAAGTGATAACTCAAGGATTTCAAAAAAAGGTGAAAACATTCATTTTCTGAGAGAGGAGACTTAATTTTCCAAACAATAAGCCCTAATAAAAGTAGCATGATGCCAATTAAGTTTGTTTTCAAAATTTTATAAACAATCTATAAAATTTTCATCATCTTGAACGTAAGATATAATTTCAATAAGTCTTTTACAACTTCTATTAAGGAGTTGGCTAATGCTTCAAGAAAACCTTGTTAATCTGACACAGTGGCCCATATGCTGATCTTGTATCAGTGTACCTTTGACCTCAATGGTTAATTTATAGAGAAACTGAACTTATTTTATCTCTCAAAATCAGTCCTTACCATCTCACATGCCCACCTCTCCTGCAATAGTCCCTGCCTTGAGGAGTTGAATAGCTTTAATTTCGGGCCCTGCATCTCACAAACCCAGCTTACTTTGATTGGTATCTTCTACAGGGTCTGTAGACGAGGCTTTAACTACTGTCAATGTTAAGATTTAGCAGGACTTGGTGTCCTTCTAGACCCAGGAGTCAAAACCCTGTAACTTATTGGCACAATGGACTTTAAAATTGACTTTTAAAATGGACTTTAAAAGCACACACAGTAAGTTACACACATGTAATAACCTTAATTTTAAAAGTAATCTCATTTTTTTCTAAGTAAACCAAAACTTAATAATAATGTTATGGGAATAATTTCAATAAAACATAAAATCTATTATAATATATTAAATCAATCCTTAAGAAAATTTCATTGTCTAACCAGTTTTTTAGTGTGTGTTTGTGTTTTTTTTTTACATT
>NW_016902056.1:0-736 GCF_001698545.2 Rhinopithecus bieti | reverse complement strand
TCACTGGCTGATTGTTTCAAAGCCTGTACAACTATTTGACAAGGGGAAGATTCCATTAAACGGCGATTGGTCCATGCTGCATCCAGAAATCTCTTTGAGTAAAATTGTTTCTCCTGCATGGGGCCGCTTTTCCTCCTTGTGGAATCTCTCTGGTTTGGGTGTTTATTCATTCAGTCATCCTATCTATTGAGCTCCTACTGTGTCTATAGAACAGTACTATAGGCTGGGCACAGTGGCTCACACCTGTAATCCCAGCACTTTGGGAGGCTGAGGCAGGTGGATCCTGAGATGAAGAGATGGAGACCATCCTGGCTAACATAGTGAAACCCTGTCTCTGCTAACAATACAAAATTAGCCGGGCGTGGTGGCACATGCTTGTAGCCCCAGCTACTTGGGAGGCTAGGGCAGGAGAATCCCAGCCTGGCGACAGAGCAAGACTCCGTCTCAAAAAAAAAAAAAAAAAAGAATAGTACTATAGTGCAGTACAGAAAACACAGGTTCCTCTGCCATAATGTAGGTCAGGCAGGTGAGGTTAGTGACCATGTCATTTATTTAGCAAATATTTGTGGGAAAGAGGCAGTCACCAGGAAGTGCAATGAGAGAAGCATAGAGCGGGGAGGCTGTCACAGGAGGACTTAGTGAATTACTAGGCATGCACTACAGTTCAAGACATAGGTGTGGCCAGAAAGAACTTAATGGGAATCTGTCTCTGCCCTGTGTGCAAACTTGTAATCTT
>NW_016902055.1:0-360 GCF_001698545.2 Rhinopithecus bieti | reverse complement strand
TAATACTGAGGTAACCAATTGACCTTGTTCAGTGAAAATACCTCTAACAAAATGAAAAAATCAACTAGTTATAACTTCCAATTCACATATACAATTCAAATAAAATATATATTATTTGCTTTAATGTATAGCAAGTTTAATACATTAGTGTTTACAAAATAAAACTGTATTCTACTGAAATTTTCTTGTGCTTCCACCTTATCACTAAGCTTAAAAGACCAGAAACATAAGATAGTTAAGGAAACTTATTATGAATTTAAAGATGCAATGTGTGGGTCCACAACGAATGGATAAATATTGGAAGTTGGAAGATTACTGCATCTTTTAAAATTGTGGCTTATGAAAATCTACAAACTTGAC
>NW_016902054.1:0-243 GCF_001698545.2 Rhinopithecus bieti | reverse complement strand
ATATATAATATGTATTTATTATAATATATAATCCAATGAGGAAAATAATTAATTATCTAACATGTAAAACTTCCTGTTACATGGTAGGAACTTTATAATTTTTTTCTTCTGCCTTGGGAGAAAATAAACATTGTAATTAAGGAGCATGAGTTTTAGAGTTAAGAACAACAGCTTGATTCAGGTGCAGGGGCTCTCACACCTATAATCCCAGCACTTTTGAAGGCCAAGATGGGAGGATTGCTT
>NW_016902053.1:0-241 GCF_001698545.2 Rhinopithecus bieti | reverse complement strand
CAATGTGAAAGACAGTAACCAAACAAAAGCAACTCAGAGTAAAAAGATACTAGGCAGACAAAAGAAAAAAACCTTAACAAAATCTATCATTAATATCTTAAACAGACACGGGAAGATAATGTAACCATAAAACGAGCAGAATTCCATCAAAGGGGTAGTGGAACAGAAGAAAAAGAGGTTGTGAAAATTAAAATTATAGCAGAAATTCAAAATAATAAACTCAATAAAAGTTAAGAAAGTT
>NW_016902052.1:0-342 GCF_001698545.2 Rhinopithecus bieti | reverse complement strand
CCAGAGCATTTTTTGTTTGTTTGGTTGGTTGGTTGGTTTGTGGTTTTCTTTTGTTTTCTTTTCTTTACATTTTTTTCGTTTGAGTCTTAGCACCCATTTAACTTATGCTTCTGACCTTGTATGTTCTGTAAGCTTGCCCAGAAATAAGACCACTGTTTTGAACTACCACAAAAGTATAAATGAATATCTTAATGCCATAGTCTTTCCTGTTGCCTGTGGAGTCTCTGCTGAAATGAATCAGGATTCAAGCTCTAGGATGAGACAGAAAATGAAAGCATGCTGTTTGCCAGGACACTGTGGATTTATATTGATGTGTAACAAGTTGATTTGGAACACTGGACC
>NW_016902051.1:0-345 GCF_001698545.2 Rhinopithecus bieti | reverse complement strand
GACTGCATATCATTGAGAACCGTCTGTGAACCAGGACCCTATCTTCTCTTCCTCTGTCAACTGATCAGAGCTATCTTCCCATGAGGTCATCAGTACAGTCTGATGGAGAGAAGGTTGAATGGCTGGAGTAGAGATCATGGGCATTTGAGTCACTTTCTCATGTAACGTAGCTATGCCTTAGGACCTGCTGAAGCCTGCTCTTGTGTATACCACATCTGTTTGATGATGAAATGCTGCCATGCACAACCTACTTTATGACTCGGTGCGTCAGAAAGCACCAAGTTGATAACAGGCAGTGTACTTCACACGGTGACATCATGACGAATAGTCAAATGCTCAATTTCT
>NW_016902050.1:0-737 GCF_001698545.2 Rhinopithecus bieti | reverse complement strand
GTTGGTGGGAGTGTAAATTAGTTCAACCACTGTGGAAAGACACTGTGGGGATTCCTCAAGGATCTAGAACTAGAAATATGGTTTGACCCAGCAATTCCATTACTGGGTATATACCCAAAGGATTATAAACCATGCTACTATAAAGACACATGCACATGTATGTTTATTGTGGTACTATTCACAATAGCAAAGACTTGGAACCAACACAAATGTCCATCAATGATAGACTGGATTAAGATAATGTGGCACATATACACCATGGAATACTATGCAGCCATAAAAAAGGATGAGTTCATGTCCTTTGCAGGGACATGAATGAAGCTGGAAACCATCATTCTAAGCAAACTATCACAGGGACAGAAAACCTAACACCACATATTCTCACTCATAGATGGAGCAGAACAACAAGTACACATGGAAACAGGGTGGGGAACATCATACACTGGGGCCTGTTGGTGGGTGGGGGGCTGGGCAAGGGATAGCATTAGGAGATATACCTATTGCAAATGATGAGTTGATGGATACAGCAAACCAACATGGCACATGGGGAACAAAGAGGATGGATGTAACAAACTTGCACATTGTGCACATGTACCCTAGAACCTAAAGTGTGTATATATATATATATGTATACACTTTACATATATATGAATAGTGACACAATATAATACCACAGGCTCTGATTTCCTTATAGACATATAAACTTAATAGAAATGTACCAAACAAAATGCTTTTTT
>NW_016902049.1:0-344 GCF_001698545.2 Rhinopithecus bieti | reverse complement strand
GTGGTCCTGTGCGCCTGTGTAGATGTTGTTTCTGGGTTTGTGTGTGTGCATGTGTGTCTCAGTTTCACCTGCAGGTATGTGTGTCTGGGTCTTTTCACAGGTTTTGCGTGTTTGTCTGGTCAGAGATGTGTTTTCTCTGGATATGTGCTGGCCTCCTGTCTCGCCCCTCTGCAGTCCAGCAGCAGGATGGATAAAGGATGAACCCGATCATCTCACTCCCTGGTCACATCCCTCCCAGGGCTTCTGTACCATCTGGTTCTTTGCTGTAACCACAGAAGCCCACCCCTCCAGCTGCATTAAGCAGGAGGAGCTCATTACAGATCACGCTTCTCCAACTCCCATTA
>NW_016902048.1:0-870 GCF_001698545.2 Rhinopithecus bieti | reverse complement strand
AAAAATCAAATCAAAATGGATCAAAGACTTAAATCTAAGACCTCAAACTATGAAAGTATCACAAGAAAACATTGAGAAAACCATCCAGGACATTGGTCCAGGCAAAAAAAAAAAAAAAAAAAAAAAAAAAAAAAAAATCTTGATTAATACCCCACAAGCACAGACAACCAAAGCAAAATGTACAAATGGGAATCATATCTAGTTAAAAGCAACACAGCAAAGGAAACAATTTAAAAGTGAAGAGACAAGCCACAAAGTGGGAGAAATTATTTGCCAATTACCCATCTGACAAGGGATTTATAGCCATAATATATAGGGAGCTCAAACAACTCTATAGGAAAAAAATCTAATAATCTGATTTAAAATTAGCAAAATATCCGAATAGACAGTTCTCAAAAGAAGTCGTACACATGACAAACAGGCCTATGAAAACATGCTTGGCCGGGTGCGGTGGCTCAAGCCTGTAATCCCAGCACTTTGGGAGGCCGAGACGGCCGGATCACGAGGTCAGGAGATCAAGACCATCCTGGCTAACACAGTGAAACCCCGTCTCTACTAAAAAATACAAAAGCTAGCTGGGCGAGGTGGCGGGCGCCTGTAGTCCCAGCTACTCGGGAGGCTGAGGCAGGAGAATGGCGTAAACCCGGGAGGCGGAGCTTGCAGTGAGCTGAGATCCGGCCACTGCACTCCAGCCTGGGCGACAGAGCGAGACTCCGTCTCAAAAAAAAAAAAAAAAAAAAAAAAAAGAGAACATGCTCAACATCACTGATCATCAGAGAAATGCAAGTCAAAACTACAATGAGATATTATCTCACTCAAGTTAAAATGGCTTTTATCCAAAAGTCAGGCAATAACAAATGCTGGTGGAGA
>NW_016902047.1:0-734 GCF_001698545.2 Rhinopithecus bieti | reverse complement strand
GACCTTGTCATCTGTCTGCCTCGGCCTCCCAAAGTGCTGGGATTACAGGTGTGAGCCATCACGCATGACCTGATTCTCTTTTCTTTTCTTTTCTTTTATTATTATTATAGTTTAAGTTCTAGGGTTCATGTGCACAACATGCAGGTTTGTTACATATGTATACATGTGCCATATTGGTGTGCTGCACCCATTAACTCGTCATTTACATTAGGTATATCTCCTAATGCTATCCCTCCCCCCCACCCCTCCCCTGATTCTCTTTTCTTAGTGTGACTATAGGTTTGTTAATTCTAATCTTGAAGACAAACTTTGGCTTTCATTTTCTCTGTTGTGTATTTATCTCCTCTCTCATCTTTATTTCCTTCCTTCTGCTTTGAGTTTAGTTTGGTCTTTTCTAGTTACTTATGGTATATAGTTAGGTTGTTCATTTGCAAGCTCCTCTTTAAATGTGAGTATTTACAGCTATAAATTTCCCTCAGCGTTGCTTTCATCGCATCCCATAAATTTTGTGTTCTTGCTGCATTTGTCTCAGATAATTTCCTAATTTCCCTTGTGATTTATTCTTTGACCCGTTGGGATTTAGGAGTATATTGTTTAATTTTACATGTTCATGAATCTTCTGGGGTTTTTTTTTTCTGGTATTTCTAGGTCATTCCATTGTAGTCAGAAAAGATACCTTGAAGGATTTCAGTCTTTAAGTTTATTAAGACTTACTAATGGCCGGGCGTGGTGGC
>NW_016902046.1:0-381 GCF_001698545.2 Rhinopithecus bieti | reverse complement strand
CCCACATATGAAAACTCTTCAAGAATTTTTTATCAACTAGAAGTTAAGAAAATACAGTGAGAAATAAAATGAAACGTTCTCACACATATGAAGGCCCAGATCATGCCTAAATTTCTAATGATTTAACTTAAGAAGCTCCTTGTCCTGAGAGATTCCTTTAACCCACAACACTACTCAGATGGGGCAGAGAATCCCAGGACACTACCCAAGCCACAGGATAAAACACAACCTGTCTTCTATCTGGCACCAACAGACTAATATCTAGCTATACACGGGACTGACTTTAAAGTTGGTTAACAAGTATTTCAATCCATTAAAATAAAACTTAGAAATTACATGCTTAGTCTACACAAGTTTAACTTACTTTAGTCACTTAGTGAA
>NW_016902045.1:0-1319 GCF_001698545.2 Rhinopithecus bieti | reverse complement strand
AAATTTTTCAATTTTGCTCTTTGAGTTATCTGACTGGGTAACCTGTTGTATAGATCAGAAAATAACTATAAATATTTGAAGGTTTCTTTAGCCATGTACTCATTAAATATGCTTTCAATGATACCAGCTCAGGTGAGGGGAAAATATTAATAAGAGAAATGGAATACCAAGGCTTTGGAATACTGGGAAGATATTTTTTTGAAATACTTTTGAAAGATTGAGTATATTTATTCTTTTGAGTATATCCAGCAACTGATATCCCAGACATACCATTGATTGTCTATATGCTAGAGATTGTTCTTTCTCTTTAATGTAAATCATGATAAGAAACAACTCGAATCCATTTATTGTTGGTCCTGCTGCCTAATGAAAGCAACTGGTTCTTTTGAGACCTTGTTCCCTTTATGCATCTTTATTTCCTCCCTTGCTTAGCTTTGCTTTCAAGCTGAACATCAACTGACTTCTCTTGATCTCTGAAAGCAAGTCTGATTTTCTAAGCCTTGTGGTTGATAGTTTCTTTTGTCTATCTAGCTATCTTCTATCTATCGACACTTACTTATTTATTTTCTTTGTGCTTGTTTTTTTGTTCTCCTGTAAACTCTGTGTAACTTTCTGTATAATGATTGTGGCCCAAAGTACTGCACTTTTCCAATTTTGGCCTAACCAATAGGGTTGAGAAATGCTGCTGCTGAAAATTACCTTGCTTGTTTTACATGATATGTCTATTAATGCAATCCGATATAGCATTTGCCTTTTGGTGACAGTGTTACACTGCTGAATCATATTCAATTTTCATCCATTATTTCTTCCCTGGTGAATCACAGTATATTTGTCTTTATTAGCCCTCACAGTATTGATTTCTGCCCTTTCCTTCTTCTATTGATATCATACCACATTTTAATCATATCTTCCAAACTGGATTCTTGTGTCTTAACATAAAAAATGTCCAAGTGGGAAAAAAATTAGTAATCAATTTCAGCAAGCTGCATTCTGTTTCGTTATGTTATAAAGTACTGGGTATACAGGATCTTGGGGAATGGTGGGAAGCACTCAATCAATGATTGACATTATTTTCTTTTGCCTTGAAGAGGGCTTTGTAGATATATTAATAAATTACCAGTGGCAATTGGCTTAGGTGAATTTACCATGGAGAACAAAGTGAAGATTTTATGCTTACAGAACTCTATAGAATGGGCAGAACTGGTCTTCTCATCAACCAATATTTCTTGAATGTTTACTGTATTTAAGGCATCATTTTAGAAGTGATTTTGAATAAAAATGTTTTCTTTTTGTGACAATTTAAACACATATCCTCAGAT
>NW_016902044.1:0-381 GCF_001698545.2 Rhinopithecus bieti | reverse complement strand
TTTGAAACGGTGGCTTACTCGTTATTTAATAAACTGGCATTTATTTCCTGGTCATGCCACTCTGGCTGCACTTCTAACCTTGGCCTTCTAACAGCAAAGCACATTGGCTTGGAGATGCCACTGCTGGCATCAGTGGATGCTGACCCAAAGCAAGGAGAAGGTCACAGTGATCCAGAGGATGGCGGGAACCCAGGGATCAAAGTTACCAGGGGAAAAGGCATTTTTTGGATTTACTTTTGGGGAAATGAAATAAAATGCAGAGAAAATGCAGGGGTGGGGCTGAGTCCCACCAGGTGGGAGGAAAAGGCAGGTGCAGGTGGGTGTGGCGAGAAGGCACACCTTGTAGTCTTCCCTGGCGTGTGTGCCCCGACTCCTTGCACA
>NW_016902043.1:0-734 GCF_001698545.2 Rhinopithecus bieti | reverse complement strand
TTTTTTTCTAAGAAAAAAGTAAGGTGCTTTTCAAGTTAAGTAAGGTATTTATGTAATATCTTATATAAATAAGGTGCTTTTAAGTTAAGTAAGATATTTATAAGCACATCTTACTATATTAGATTGTAGATTCCTTAAAGATAAATCAATGTATACACCCATTATAGCATCTTACCATTTAACTTGTATGCAGTACATGCTAAGTTTTAAAATCTACTCCTATTGTTTAATATACTTTCTTAGGGTTATCTTAAAATATCATGGTAGCTAAATATCTTAAATGTTACAGAACAGTTTATTTTAATGATTTTCTAACATATTTACCAAAGATATAATCTACATAAACTTAATAGTAACCTGGCTACAACTGACATGATGGTATTTGGTGGACAAATAAAACCTACAGCAGTCATTTTCAGAAACTGGTAGGAGAAAGATTATATTAATGCTTTAGATTAAAGCTTTCTTTGTGTAGCATATATTCAGGTAGCTATTTTGATAAAACTGCTTTGACAATATATAAATGAAATTATGCATTACCAAAATTTCACTAGGAAGAAGTTAAATCATGTAGTTATTTATAAGAGCGTACCAATGTAAGATCTAGGAATGTACTTCTAATCCATGTATGAGAGCACAAATAGAATACATTAAATATTTCACATATTTAAATAAATTTATGCTGAATTCTAGTTGGCCTTCTGTCATTTCTATCACTAAGATTCCATTTAAAA
>NW_016902042.1:0-310 GCF_001698545.2 Rhinopithecus bieti | reverse complement strand
AGGCAGACAAAGACAGTTTCAAGAGAGCAGCCCCTAAGGCGAACCCCAGCATATCTATACCATAGTAAGATACCACTATCAATCTCTGTAAGCTTGCTTACAACAATGCCTATGTGAAAAGAATGTAGTTATCTGTGCTTGGTGGAGTTGTGTGCTCTCCGAAAGTTAAGCAGGCAGGAAGCCAAAATATAAACTGGGACTGACAATACAAGAAAGATTCTTTCACTGAGGGGGGTTAAGTAGACCTGAAAAGATACTTTGGAGTCAAGCAGCCCGGACTCCCTTGGAGCCGGTGTACTTGGTGACCGCC
>NW_016902041.1:0-2146 GCF_001698545.2 Rhinopithecus bieti | reverse complement strand
GGATTACAGGCACCCGCCACCACCCCTGGCTAATTTTTGTAGTTTTAGTAAAGACAGGGTTTCACCATGTTGTCAAGGTTGGTGTTAAACTCCTGACCTCAGGCGATCTGCCTGCCTTGGCCTCCCAAAGTGCTGGGATTACAGGTGTGAGCCACCGCATCCAGCTGCCACTTACTTTTGAAGACAGTGGTCCTAGTTGTGCTGAGGGGCCAAAGGGTCAGGATACTGTTATACAAATTTAGGAAAAGAATCTGGAATCAGCTTTTCTTGCCATTGATCTTACCATTTTCCTATAAGCCACTGTATTAGTTTGTTTTCACACTGCTGATAAAGTCATATCCGGGAAGAAAAGAGGTTTAATTGGACTTACAGTTCCATATGGCTGGGGAGGCCTCAGAATCATGGTGGGAGGTGAAAGGCACTTCTTACATGGTTGCAGCAAGAGAAAATGAGGGAGATGCAAAAGCAGAAACCCTTGATGAAACCATCAGATCTGGTGAGACATATTCACTAACACCACAACAGTATGGGAGAAACAGCTCCCATGATTCAAATTATTTCTCACAAGGTCCCTCCCACAGCATGAGGGAATGATGGGAATACTATTCAAGATGAGATTTGGGTGGGCACACAGAGCCAAACCATAACATTCCACCCCTGACCCCTCCAAATCTTATGTCCTCACATTTCAAAACCAATCATGCCTTCCCAACAGTCTCCCAAGGTCTTAACTCATTTCAGTATTAACCCAGAAGTGCACAGTCCAAAGTTTCATCTGAGACAAGGCAAGTCCCTTCCACCTATGAGCTTGTAAAATCAAAAGCAAGCTAGTTAATTCCCAAATACAAGGGGATACAGGTATTGGGTGAATACATCTGTCCAAATGGGAGAAATTGGCCAAAACAAAGAGGTTACAGGGCCCATGCTAGTCCAAAATCCAGCATAGCAGTCAAATTCTAAAGCTCCAAAATGATCTCCTTTGACACCATATCTCACATCCAGGTCATGCGGACGCAAGAGGTAGGTTCCCATAGTCTTGGGCAACTCCACCTCTGTGGCTTTGCAAGGTATAGCACCCCTCCTGGCTGCTTTCATGGGCTGTCGCTAAGTGTCTGTGGCTTTTCCTGGCACACGGTGCAAGATTTTGGTGGATCTACCATTCTGAGTCTGGAGGATGGTGGGCCTCTTCTCACAGCTTCACTAGGCAGTGCCCCAGTAGGGACTCTGTGTGGGAGCTCTAACCCCACATTTTCTTCTGCACTGCCCTAGCAGAGGTTCTCTATGAGGGCTCCGACCCTGCAGCAAACTTTTGCCTAGTCATCCAGGCATTTCCATGCATCTTCTGAAATCTAGGTGGAGGTTCCCAAACCTCAATTCTTGACACCTGTGCACCCACAGGCTCAACACCATGTGGAAGCTGCCAAGGTTTGGGGCTTGCACCCTCTGAAACCATGGGCCGAGCTGTACCTTGGTCCCTTTTAGCAACAGCTGGAGCAGCTGGGACACAAGGCACCAAGTCCCTAGGCTGCACACAGCAATGGGACCTTGGGCCCAGCCCACAAAACCGTTTTTTCCTCTTGGGCTCCTGGGTATGTGATGGGAGGGGCTGCCAGGAAGACCTGTGATATACCCTGGAGATATTTTCCCCATTGTCTTGGGGTTAACATTTGGCTCCTTGTTACTTATGCAAATTTCTGCAGCTAGCTTGAATTTCTCCTCAAAAGTGGGGTTTTCTTTTCTACAATATCGTCAGACTACAAATTTTCTGAACGTTTATGCTCTGTTTCCCTTTTAAAAGGGAATGCTTTTAACAGCACCCAAGTCACCTTTTGAATGCCTTGCTGCTTAGAAATTTATTCCACCAGACACCCTAAATAATTTTGCTCAAGTTCAAAGTTCCACAAATCTCTAGGGCAGGGGCAAAATGCTGCCAGTCTCTTTGCTAAAACACAACAAGAGTCACCTTTGCTCCAGTTCCTACCAAGTTCCTCATCTCTATCTGAGACCACCTCAGCCTGGACCTTATTGTTCATATCACTATCAGCATTTTGTCAAAGCCATTCAACAAGTCTCTAGGAGGTTCTGAACTTTCCTACATTTTCCTTTTCTGAGCCCTCCAAACTGTTCCAACCTCTGCCTGATACCC
>NW_016902039.1:0-1599 GCF_001698545.2 Rhinopithecus bieti | reverse complement strand
TCTCAATTCCTCATATATTGATACTCAAAATTATTGAATTATTAAATCTTTAAAGTGAGAGAACATAAATAAACACACAAATTCCTTTACTGCTGAGTAAGAGATCATTTGCATGATATAATTTGCAAGACATCATAAAATTCCCCTACTCAAAATTATTTCTCAAAATTAAGTACTGAAATTCCACCGTTGCCAATCAATTTATTTATACTTAAATAATGATTTTTTTTTTGGCCAAAGCCACTGCAAGATTTACAAAACAAAGAGTTGATATGTTATAGTCTGTGCTGGAAAATGGTCCCTCTAAAGATGCTCACATCCTAATTCATAAAACATGAATATTACTTTAGAGGCAAAATCAAACTTTGTGGGTATGATTAAGTTAAGGATTTTGAAATAGGTAGATTATCCTGGATTATCTGTGGTTAGGCCCTAAACCTAATCATAAGTGTCCTTATAAGAGAGAGGCAGAAGGAATTTTGACACTACAAAAGAGGGGAAGGCAATATAATCACAAAAGCAAAGATTAAAGTGATGAGGCCTCAAACCAAGGGATGCTGGCAACCACCAAAAGCTGAGAGGCAAGGAATGTATTGTTCCCTAGAACCTCCAGAGGCAGTATAGCCCCACTGACACTTGATATTGGCTCGATGATACTGATTTTAAATTTCTGGCATCTAGAATTATGAAGATAAATTTATGTTGTTTTAAGTCACCAAGTTTGCAGCAGTTTGTTACACCAGCCAAACAAAACTAATACATAGTTTCAAAATCAGTTATAAATTCCAACAGTAATTGCTTCTTTGCTTTGAGGTAAGTTTAGAGTGTAGAAATAGAGAAAATTTTATAATTCATATTTGCATATTTCTCTTTAGCTAGACTTTTCACTATAGATTTTGGAGGTCATTTTCATTCATTTCCTTTTATTTAAAACAAGTTGTAATATTATAATCAAACTATATTTTAAATTTTATGTCCTGATATTCTTTAAAACTGTTAATATTTGCATTATGTTTTCATAATCATCATTCTTAGTAACTGCATAAAAGTTCATAGAAGAGGGACTTGACTAGAGGTATCTGGTATTTGCCTCCTTCACAAAGAAGAACCAAAATAGTGGGCAGATTATCACACTTCTAATAGATCATCTAAGACAGAACATTGGAATTCAACAGAGAAGTGACAGAAAACACTAAAAGCAAGGAAGGAGGGAAATGAGGAAGCCTATTTAATTAGGATAGACTGGGAGTCTGGAGAGGATCCCCATTGTGGGGAAAGGGTAGGGAAGATATCCTTAGCAATCTACATTTCCACAATAGACTCCTGTAGTTGTAGCCATGGGAAAGCCCCTCAACCCTCGCAGGTCCTGAAACTAACATAGTGAGATGCCTAGAGGCCACACAACAGCATTGCTTCAGAGAGAGAGCTCATGCTGGTTCCCCAAGTCCTAAGCAGCTACAGCATGGCACCATTTTGAGAGCCCTGTCACCACAAGACTACATCTTGCCCTGGGGTCCAACAGCCCCTACATCTACAAATTCATGGAGCTCCATTGACATCTTACACTTACAGCTACCACTGTGGCTTGCTGCTGCCACC
>NW_016902038.1:0-827 GCF_001698545.2 Rhinopithecus bieti | reverse complement strand
GTACCCTTATAAAGACACTCACAATTAAACTGTGACTGTCTCAATACATGAAGAAAATGTTGCTAAGAGGCATCCATCACATGTTTAAACTTAAACAATGATTCAAGTTCTAACATGCCTACTTAAAATTTTCCATATTGTTTCAACTACTTTACTGCTGCATGAAAATGAGTCATTAAAGCAAGCATAAAAGTTTTGATGGAGGGTGTGGTATCTTTCCTTGCCTCGGCGTGATATGGTGGCGCTTACCAACACCTCTCCTTTGTCTGTCCTAGGATCTCCCCAGAAACAAACCCAGATCGTCTGCAAACCACGCTTTCATAGCTGTGACGATTCGTTGTCACTACCTCACTCAAGGGACCTTTTGGAAAGTTGAAGGCCAGGGCTGGCAAGTAAGGCTCAGGGCAGCTCCCTTCCTCACTATGGGGTGCTGCAAACATGGTGTCTTTTCTTCACGTTTCCTCACCTGGCCATCAGCTGTCCTAATGCCACGGCCTCTCCTAGGCGGGTTTGGAGGGTAAGGCTCACCACGTGTCCCTTAGAGACGTCCTCTCCTGGGAGGGTCCTGAAGACAAGGAGGCTTCCTCCTTATTGTGGATGTCACCCCGGTGTCCAGAAGCCACAACCTCCTCTGGGTGTGTCCTGAGGAGAATCAGGCTTAGTCCTCCCCGTGGAAACGTGGTCCCAGGTGTATCTTGAAGAGAAAGAAGCTTTGTCAGAGGCACTGCGGTGCTGTCTTGCTCCTCAGAGAGGTGGTTTGCGGGCTTGGAGCTGACGTTCCAGTATGCCCTCTTGCGGTTGACCTGGAGACTCTCTGGAATTGAGGC
>NW_016902036.1:0-344 GCF_001698545.2 Rhinopithecus bieti | reverse complement strand
ACTTCTTTTATTCAGCACTTGAAAATGTGCTGCTTCCTTCTGGCCTGCGTAGTTTCTGATGAGAAATCCACTGTCATTTGAATGATCTCTCCCTCGTAAGTAAGGAGTTCATAGTCTCTTTCTGCTTTCAAAATCTTTTCTGTGCCAGGCATGGTGGCTTACACTTGTAATCCCAGCACTTTGGGAGGCCGAGACAGCATAGTAAACAGAGACCATGAAAAGTAAAAGAATCACCCACTCCAGCTTCTTCATTTTATGGTTGAGGTAAGGAGATCCAGGGAGGTGAGGTGATTTTTTTTTAAAGGGTGCACAGCTGGGTGGTTATAAAGCACAGCTTAGAGCCT
>NW_016902035.1:0-343 GCF_001698545.2 Rhinopithecus bieti | reverse complement strand
GAGAATTTTACAGTAAGATTAAAACTTTCAGAAAACACGGATCAACTAAAATTTACCAAAAAACAAGCAAGTAAATCAGGAATTATTGCTTAGTGGGTAGACACAGGACTTCTTCATTAAAAGTCCTAAGTCCTGACGGACAGAATATTCCCAAAGATGGGAAGGTTCCTTTAAAAGCCTTTGAAAGAAGGGGCATAATATTAGTATTTTCCACTGAGGAATACCCCAGAGATATTATCTCATGTGTAAAACATCAGAACTTGTGTATGAATGACATTTATTCTTAATTTCCTTAAATGATTTCTCTTCTTCCTCACCAAACCAGTTATCAACACTTGGGTTT
>NW_016902034.1:0-1955 GCF_001698545.2 Rhinopithecus bieti | reverse complement strand
TTTTTTTTGAGACAGAGTCTCACTCTGTCACCCAGTCTGGAATGCAGTGGCGTGATCTCAGATCACTGCAACCTCCACTGCCTGGGTTCATGCGATTCTCCTGCCTCATCCTCCTCCTGAGTAGCTGGGATTACAGGCATCCACCAACACATCCAGCTAATTTTATACTTTTAGTAGAGGCAGAGTTTCGCCATGTTGGCCAGGCTGGTCTTGAGTTCCTGGTCTCAGGTGATCCTCCCACCTTGGCCTCCCAAAGTGCTGGGATTACAGGCGTGAGCCACCACACTTGGACCTTGTAGTGGGACATTTATATTGCTCCAATATTCACTATTACATATAATGCTGAATGAATCCCTTTTGTTATAGATTTTAAAAAATTATTTTCTTAGAATAAATTCCAGCCAGGCGCAGTGACTCGTGCCTGTAATCCCAACACTTTGGGAGGCTGAGGAGCCCAGGAGTTTGAGACCAGTCTGGGCAACATGGCAAGACCTCATCTCTTACTTTTAAAATAAATGTAAAAGGAAATTAATAAATTCTTTGTGAACTTCACCAGGAATTTTCCTTTTTTAAAAAAGAATGCATTCCTGTAAGTGGGATTAGCAGGTTAGAAAGTAAATTCCTTTATTGAGATCTTTTTTTTTTATAGGACATGTTGTTCTGTCCTGTTCTGTCCTTCCTTCCTTCCTTCCTTCCTTCCTTCCTTCCTACCTTCCTTCCTTCCTTCCCTCCTTCCTTCCTTCCTTCCTTTCTCTCTCTCTCTCTATCTCTTTCTTTTCTCTGGAGACAGACTCTCACTCTGTCCCCAAGGCTGCAGTGCAATGGCACAATCTCGGCTCACTGCAACCTCCACCTCCAGGGTTCAAGCGATTCTCCTGCCTCAGCCTCCCGAGTAGCTGGGACTATAGGCGTGTGCCACCACACCCAGGTAATTTTTTTGTATTTTAGTAGAGATGGGGTTTCGCCATGTTGGCCAGTCTGGTCTCGAACTCCTGACCTCAGGTAATCTGCCTGCCTCAGCCTCCCAAAGTGCTGGGATTACAGATGTGAGCCGCCGCGCCTGGCCGTTATTTTCAATTGACTTACAGGACCACTGGCAATGACTGGATTCTCACACTTGTAGCTGAACCTAAGCATTTGCTTCTGCCTGGGCAGGTATAGCAAAGTGATAGTGCAGAAAGACAGAATTCGGGGAACGACCAGCCCAGGACAGGATCCCGGTCTGGTCATCTGCTGCAGAGTTTGCGCAGATGTACAAAACCCCTCCCGTTGGCTTTGGATTTTAGATGTCTTTGTAAAACATAAATTTCCTTAGCTTGGGGTTAAGTCGTGGGTTGTAGAGCAAGATGCTTGTAATCAAATCCAGGCTCTACTGGGTAGATGGATGTGTAACCCTGGGGAAAGTTCCCTAATTTATCTGTGACTCTGTTTTCTCATTCATAAAATGGAAGATTAAAACTGAACTTACTTGATAGAGTATTGTGAGAATTAAATGAGATAATACATGTGATATGGTTTGAAACTGTCCCCAAATATCATGGGTTAGAAACTTAATCCTTAAATTCATATGTTGATTGGAGGTGGGGCCTTTGAGAGGTATTTACGATTAGATAAAGTCATCGGGGTGGGGCTCCCATGATGGGACTGGTGGCTTTAGAAGAGGAAGTGAGGGCTGGGTACGGTGGCTCAAGCCTGTAATCCCAGCACTTTGGGAGGCCGAGGCAGGCGGATCACCTGAGGTCAGGAATTCAAGAGCCTGATTAACATAGTGAAACCCTGTCTCTACTAAAATACAAAATTAGCTGGGCATAGTGGCGGGCACCCGTAATCCCAGCTACTCAGGAGGCTGAGGCAAGAGAACTGCTTGAACCCGGGAGGCAGAGGTTGCAGTGAGCCGAGATTGTACCAGTGCACTCCAGTCTGGGCGACAGAGCGAGATTCCATCTCAAAAAAAA
>NW_016902033.1:0-1961 GCF_001698545.2 Rhinopithecus bieti | reverse complement strand
GGGGCATTTCCCACACACTTTCGGAAGAAATGTCTGCAGTCCTTTGAGATGGGAGGGGTGTTAAAGTGGATGTGATGTAGAGAGAAGAAGCAAGAATGTTTATCTTTTCTGTGAGAGGGAAAACAAAACCCCAAACTTGCTAGACCTCTGATGGCACAGGAAATGCACTGCAGCTTCCCTCCTGTCTGGGGTCTACAGATCCTAGCATGCAATGGCCCAATTTCATGTGGACCACAGAGCACTGCTTGTAAGGACGTGTAGCTTCTCTTGGCTACCCATGATGGAGAGGAACTGAAGCAGAAATGGGCAATAAATTCTTAATGCATTGCACACATTACACATCATGTTATTTTAAACAAAAGGCATACCTTGCGTTTTCCCATTAAGACAGAATGCATTTATGTTTACCAAAAGGTGGCCAACTATTGCTTGGATGACCTGAAAAGCTTTCATAAGCACAAACGTGTTTATACAAACTTGTTTAGAAACATGCATGCACTGTTCAACAAAATTTGCAGTTTTCCTTCCATGAAACATCTCCTTCTTGGCTAGCTCAGAGTCCGGAAGTAGACTCAAAGCACTAAGCCATTTAAAATCGAAATCAGAATTTAATAAGGGAATGTCATGTTTCATTTAAAAGCTTATCTTCACCTCCTTTTCTTGTGCTGTCAAGTGAAAGAAAAGCTAGCTTTATAATTACATAGCTGCCTCAGCTTTAGATTATATGTGAGATCTCACATTATTTTCCACGCCTCCCCCCCACCCCTCCCTATCCCACCTCCTTCCTTCTCTGCCATTCAACCCTTTCCCACCCCGACTTGCTTTCTTATGCTTCTTAAGGAGCTGACAGAATGATGGAGCTCTGTTGATTAAGCTGCTGAGTGGCGGTGGCCCTTATTAATTTAGGGGTGACAAGCAAAAAATGAAATGAAACAAAATAAATGACTTTAGTGTGAAATGTTTCTCACTATGGATCATCATCCTAGCCTCGCTGGATAGAAAATTAGGTGATTTTGGTTTCCACTGCTCAGAAGAGCATGAAATCCAATGGAACTCAACTTTGACAAATGTTTACTATCTTCTCTGAGGTCCTTTCTCACAGTTGGTCTTCGTATTCATCACTGAACACCGTTAGGATCCTCACTCCTTGTTAAGAACTTGGCCAAGGAATTAGCAGCAGGACCCACAGGTGCTCTTTCATATACGTTTTATGGTAGCCTCTTCTTCTTTTCCTAATCACATGTATTAACCGCACTGTTGATCACAGAATATTATGTCCACAGAAGCCAGAGCTGAATATTGGAAATCATATTGTTCCCCAGAAACTGTTATTATAAGGAAGTAATGTAAAAGATCATAGTGTAGAATAAAACCATATTATTATACTTGGGGCTGTTTTGTTTGTAAAAGAGATAGTTCTTGCTTGATCACCTGCATGACAAGGTGGTCAGTTTTGAATGCAGGCTTTATCTGAGTTGAGTGGTAGAGGTTAAAAGGAGAGATGTTTCACAGATCCTTTATAATAAATGATGAGGACTAAGAAATTATTGATAGCTCCTCTGTGGCAGTAAGATAATGCATCCTTGTGTAGATGATTATATTTTATTTGTAATATAGACAAAATGTCATTTAGAAAATGTGTAAAAGTGGATATTACCCTTCACTCTATCACTGGAAATCTGTAGTAGGTGCAGACCTTATGAGGTTTCTCAGCTTTAGAAGGAACCAAGAAAGTCAGCTATTCTCTGTCTCACCTATGAATCCCTCCACAGCACCCCAAACCTTGTTTGACACATTCGGTGAGAAGGAACTCACTACCTCACTATTACTAGATAGTTATATTAGAAAACTCACCCTTCTTTTAGCCAAAATCAGCCTCTCAGGATTTGAACTAGTTGATTAAACTCTGCCTTCTGGAGCCTCTGACGATAAATCTGTTTCTGCTGGGAAGCCCTTCATGT
>NW_016902032.1:0-242 GCF_001698545.2 Rhinopithecus bieti | reverse complement strand
ACCAAACAATTTTGGAATCAAAATTTGGGTACTCTCTATTCCTAAGGATACAGGTTAGAGAGAGACTAGATTCTTACAGTCTATTTTCACGGTTAAGGAGTGTCCCTAAAATATATACCCAATCCACAAGTCCTAATATCACTCCTTTCCGTGATATAAGTGTCATTTTGAGACTGGTTATGCTAATTAGGAAAGCCTCTGCTGTTGACCAAACTATGAATGGTCATGAATGGTCATGAAAA
>NW_016902031.1:0-241 GCF_001698545.2 Rhinopithecus bieti | reverse complement strand
TCTTGGGATAAGATATCTTGGAGCAAGATAACAGAGACCCTAGGTATGGAAGAAAAGAAAACAAAATCCCCTCAAGCAGATGGGTCTTTGAGAAGATGGGGCCTCCTAGAATGCCCAGAACAGTCAGCAACAGCAAGTCAAATTTCTGGTTCTATGTGAAGTGTGCAAGAGGTCCAGATGTCCTTAGAGATCCTGGTGGAGACCCAAATGGGTCAGGGGACAAAGAAAGGACCAGAGTAAG
>NW_016902030.1:0-2260 GCF_001698545.2 Rhinopithecus bieti | reverse complement strand
ACAAGTTATGAAGTGGAAAGGAACTTTCAAAACTATCAATATTGAAAGTTTACTTTTCATTAGCCATGTTAAAGTAAGGATCCAATTGCCTTTTATTCTTTATGTAGAAAATGACGAGCCAAAGAGTATGTACCCCCCAAATGGAAAGAAAATATATTACAAAGCTTATAGTTAATTAATGAAAATGTTATTTTCTTGATTTTGTGATATTCACAGTTCTTATTGACTTTATATTTTATTTTATCTTTTGAGACAGGGTCTCACTTTGTCACCCAGGCTGAACTGCAGTGGTGTGATCATGGTTCACTGCAGTCTTGACCTCCTGGGCTCATGTGATCCTCCAGCCTCAGCCTCCCGTGTAGTTGGGACTATAGGTGCACACAACCACACCTGGCTAGTTAATTTTTTTTTTTTTTGCAGAGGCAGGATCTCACTATGCTGCCCAGTCTGGTCTCATACTCCTAGGCTCAAGCAATCTTCCTACCTCAGCCTCCGAAAGAGCTGAGATTATAGGCATGAGCCACCATGGCCAGACTCTTGTTGGCTTTTCGAAATTCAGGCTTAGTTGTGATTCTTTTCTTACCCTCAAATATTTACTTTTGTGCCTAATTTAAAATTTTTTTTTCCTCTTTTAAAGAGGGACCCCGAATTGTATAAGCTTCAGGTCTCCCAAACCTGGATTCACCTCATCCACAGGTCAATTTGTGTACTCTATGAAGATATGGAGAGGCAATTACATATACAAATCTGGAGTTCAGGCTAGAGGTCTGTGTTAGTCCATTTTCATGCCGCTGATAAAGAAATACCCGAGACTGGGAAGAAAAGAAGTTTAATTGGACTTACAGTTCCATGTGGCTGGGGAGGCCTCAGAATCATGGCAGGAAGTGAAAGACACTTCTCACATGATGGCGGCAAGAGAAAATGGGGAAGAAGCAAAAGCGGAAACCCCTGATAAACCCATCAGATATTGTGAGCCTTATTCACTGTCATGAGAATAGCAGGGGAAAGACCAGCTACCCTGATTCAGTTACCTCCCGCTGAGTCCGTACCACAACACATGGAAGTTCTGGGAGATACAATTCAAGTTGAGATTTGAGTAGGGACACAGTCTCAAACCATATCGTTCCACCCCGGCCCCATCCAAATCTCAGTCCTCATATTTCAAAACAAATCATGCCTTTCCAACAGTCCCTCAAAGTCTTAACTCATTTCAGCATTAACCCAAAAGTCCACAGTCCAAAGTTTCATCTGACACAAGGCAAGTCCCTTCTGCCTATGAGTCTGTAAAATCAAAAGCAAGCTAGTTACTTCCTAGATGCAGTGAGGGTGCAGGTATTTGTTAAATACAGCTGTTCCAAATGGGAGAAACTGGCCAAAACAGAGGGGTTACAGGGCCCATGCAAGTCTGAAATACAGCAGGGCAGTCACATTTTAAAGCTCCAAAATTATCGTCTTTGACTCCAGGTCTCACATTCAGGTCATGCTGATGCAAGATGTGGGTTCCCATGGTCTTCAGCAGCTCCACCCCTGTGGTTTTGCAGGGTACAGCCTCCCTCCTAGCTGCTTTCACATGCTGGCATTCAGTGCAGGTTTTCAGGCAAACAGTGCAAGCTGTCAGTGGATCTACCATTCTGGGGTCTGGAGGACCATGGCCCTCTTCTCATAGCTCCACTAGGCAGTGCCCTAGTATGGACTCTGTGTGGGGCTCCAACTCCACATTTCCCTTCCAAGTTGTCCTATCAAGAGGTTCTCCATGAAGGCCTCACTCCTGCAGCAAACATTTTCCTGGGCATCCAGGTGTTTCCATACATCTTCTGAAATCTAGGCGGAGATTCCCAAACCTCAATTCTTGACTTCTGTGCACCTGCAGGCTCAACATCACTTGGAAGCTGCCAAGGCTTGGGGCTTCCACCCTCTGAAGGTGCAACCGAAGCTCTACATTGGCCCCTTTCAGCCATGGCTGGAGCAGCTGGGACACAGGGCACCAAATCCCTAGGCTGCACACAGCACAAGTACCCTGGGCCCAGCACAGGAAACTACTTTTCCTCCTGGGCCTCTGGGCCTGTGAGGGGAGGGGCTGCCATGAAGGTCTCTGACATGGCCTGGAGACATTTTCCCCGTGGTGTTGGGGATTAACATTAGGCTCCTTGCCACTTATGCAAATTTCTGCAGCTAGCTTGAATTTCTCCTTAAAACTGGATTTTCTTTTCTACTGCATTGTCAGGCTGCAAATTTTCTGAACTTTTATGCTCTCTTTCCC
>NW_016902029.1:0-1225 GCF_001698545.2 Rhinopithecus bieti | reverse complement strand
CAATGGCAAAAAAGTGAATATTCCAGGATGAAAACTAGAAAGAATATCTGAGAAACCACTTTGTGATGTGTGCATTCATCTTGCCGAGTTAAACATTACTTTTTATCCAGCAGTTTGGATACACTGTTTTTGTAGTATCTGTGAAGGTATATTTGGGAGTGCTTTGAGGCCAATGGTGAAAAGGAAACATGCAGATAAAACTAGAAACAATCCCTCTGAGAAACTCCTTTGTAGTGTGTGCATTCATCCCAAGGAGTTAAAATTTGTTTGGATATAGCAGTCTCAGAACACTGGTTTTGGCCATTCTGCGAATGGACATTTTGGTGCCATCTGAGGCCAATGGTGAAAAGTGAATATTCCAGGCTTGAAAGTAGAAGGAAGTTATCTGACAAATCGACTTGTGATTTGTACATTCATCTCACAGAGGTAAACATTTCTTTTCATTCAGCAATTTGGAAACAGTGTTTTCTTGTATTCTACAAAGAAATTTTGTAGCACTTTGAGGCCTACCTTGAAAAGGAAATATCTTCAGAGAAAACTAGAGAGAAGCTTTCTGAGAAACTGCTTTGTGATGTGTGCATTCATCTCAAAGAGTTAAATGTTTCTTTGGATTCAGCAGTTTTGGAACACTTTTTTTATCCATTCTCTGAAAGAACCTTTCTGTTCATTCAGCAGAAAATGTCTTCAGATAAACAGTAGAAAGAAGCTTTCTGAGAAACTGAAAGCACACAACACAAAGCAGTTTCCAAACTGCTGAAAGAAAGGAAATGCTGAACTCTGTTGGATGAATAGCTTCCTTGTAATTTTATCCTCGGGTATTCGCCTTTTCCTCTTTGACCTCATAGGGCACCCAAATGTCCATTTCCAGAATGGACAAAAGGAGTGTTCCGAAACTGCTGAATCCAGAGAATAGTGTATCTCTTTGAGATGAATACACACATCACCAAGCAGTTTCTCAGAAAGGTTGTTCCTAGTTTTTTGTCTGGATATTTCCTTTTCACCATTGGCCTAAATGCGTTCCCAAAGGTACCTTCACAGATACCTTTGTGAGATTCAGCTCACAGAGTTAAACATTTAGTTTGATTCACTTAGTTTAAAACCTTCTTTTAAAAAAATCTGGGAAAGGACATTTGGGATCCCATTGAGGCCTATCTGGAAAACAGAATATCCCTAGATCAAAACTAGAAAGAAGCTATCTGTGAAACTACTTTTCTGATGTGTGGAT
>NW_016902028.1:0-1230 GCF_001698545.2 Rhinopithecus bieti | reverse complement strand
TTCAAACCACAGCAAGGTGTTTGGCATTTTATTCTCATGCAATGTTAACATTGCTGATAGCGGTCTGGTTCCAAGATGGTCTAATAGGAACAGCTGCAGTCTACAGCTCCCAGCACGTGCAATGCACAAGACGGGTGATTTCTGCAATTCCAACTGAAGTACCGGGTTCATCTCACTAGGGCTTGTTGGACAGTGTGAGCTGAAGCACGGCTGGACATCTCCTCACCTTGAAAGTGCAAGGGGTTCCCTTCCTAGCCAAGGGAAGCCATGACAGACGGTACCTGGAAAATTGGGACACTCCCACCCTAATACTGTGCTTTTCCAATGGTCTTAGCAAACAGCACACCAGAAGACTACATCCCACGCCTAGCTTGGAGAGTCCCATGCCCACAGAGCTTCGCTCCCTGCTAGCACAGCAGTCTGAGGTCCAACTGCAAGGTGGCAGCAAGGCTGGGGAAGGTGTGTCCACCATTGCTGAGGCTTGAGTAGGTAAACAAAGCAGCTGGGAAGCTCAAACAGGGTGTGATGCATGCGCAAGCTTCAATAGCTGATTCAATCAAGTGGAAGAAAGGGTATCAGTGATTCAAGATCAAATGAATGAAATGAAGCAAGAGAAGTTTAGAGGAAAAAAAAGTAAAAGAAGTGAACAAAGCCTCCAAGAAATATGGTACTATGTGAAAAGACCAAATCTGCGTCTGATTGGTATACCTGAAAGTGACGGGGAGAATGAAAACAAGTTGGGAAACACTCTGCAGGATATTATCCAGGAGAACTTCCCCAACCTAGCAAGGCAGGCCAACATTCAAATTCAGAAAATACAGAGAACATCACAAAGATATTCCTGGAGAAGAGCAACTCCAAGACACATAATTGTAGATTCAACAAAGTTGAAATGAAGGAAAATCTTAAGGGCAGCCAGAGAGAAAGGTTGGGTTACCCACAAAGGGAAGCCCATCAGACTAACAGTGTGTCTCTGCAGAAACTCTACAAGCCAGAAGAGAGTGGGGCCAATATTCAACATTCTTAAAGAATTTAACCCAGAATTTCATATCCATCCAAACTAAGCATCAAAGTGAAGGAGAAATAAAATCCTTTACAGACAAGCAAGTGCGTAGAGATTTTGTCACCACCAGGCCTGCCGCCTTACAAGGTCTCCTGAAGGAAGCACTAAACATGGAAAGGAACAACCAGTACCAGGCACTGCAAAACGTGCCAAATTGTTAAGACAGT
>NW_016902027.1:0-311 GCF_001698545.2 Rhinopithecus bieti | reverse complement strand
CTTCCTGAGGACTAAGTTGTAACTCTGTGAGACGAAATCACAGATCACACTGAAGTTTCTCAGAAAGCTTCTTTCTCGTTCTTAACTGGTGATATTTCCTTTATCAGCGTAGGCCTCAATGCCATCTAAATGGTCCCTCCTCAGGTTCCTCCAAGAAAGTGTTAATTGCCTGCTCCATGAAACGTAAGTGTAACTCTGTGAGATGAATTCACACATCTTTTTTTATTGTGTCTCCGCCAGGCTTTGGTATCAGGATGATGTTGGCCTCATAAAATTAGTTAGGGAGGTTTCCCTCTTTTTTAATTGATTGG
>NW_016902026.1:0-1685 GCF_001698545.2 Rhinopithecus bieti | reverse complement strand
TGATTGTTTATATTGTTACAGAAGAGCTTTTTCACATTAATTTTGATTTACACATTTAAATTAGAAAGAAATAGGCTTCAATTTGCACAATTATCTTACACATTAATTAATATTACTGTAGCATGGAGATAATATAAAATATTTGGATATTTGGAGATATATCCAAGTAGTAAAGAAGAGTATTTTATACTTTCGCTCTTTTAAAAAAAAAATTTATTTTATTTTATTTTGAGACAGACTTTAGCTCTTGTTGCCCAGGCTGGAGTACGATGGCGTGATCTTGGCTCACTGCAACCTCCGCCTCCCAGGTTCAAGTGATTCTCCTGCCTCAGCCTCCTGAGTATCTGGGATTAGAGGCACATACCACCACGCCTGGTTAAATTTTGTATTTTAGAAGAGACAGGGTTTCACCATGTTGTCCAGGCTGGTTTCAAACTCCTGACCTCAGCTGATTCATACACCTCAGCCTCCCAAAGTGTTGGGATTACAGGCGTGAGCCATCGTGCCCAGCTTGTACTTTCTCTCTTAATGGTAACACTGAACTTTAGTATTTGACCTTGTCAAAATTATAAAAGGAATGAAATAAAGAATTACAGTTTTGCTCAATGAAAGGCAATTTTAAGGATGAATGATTACAGTATGTGCAAGTTTTCATTGAACTTCTCAGAACGTAGCTATGTCATTTAGATAAAAGCTGAGGTTTCAGTTGAAAATTCTGCTTACTTTCATTTTATAGATAGAGTCACTGGATCTTACAGGAGTTAAAGATCTTTCCTGTCTTGATTATTAGAACTTTCCATAGTTACTTAACAGTTTGTTTCTTGGCTAAAGGATTTTATGACATCAATATTACTTGAAACAATTGTGCAGTTTAAATGAATGTGAATTAATTACTAGTTTCCTTTTACAAATAAATGTCTCACATAGGAACAATTTGTATAATGCTTTTGGAAATGCTAACGGCTCCTAAGGTACTAATCTTACCTTGTTTCTGAATAGTTACACAATTGTGTCTCCCTGAGTGGGCCATGGACTTAGACATTACCGTGAAGTGCTACACAGAGGTGTTAAGTTGGTAAATGGAATAGTTTTCTGATGAGATGTGAGTCTGAAGTTTTCCCCAAATATGTTTGACTTCACTGAACAAAAGCATGAAATTTCTTGGGCAGGGCATCTCTGAAAGAAAGGCAGTAGCTCCAGTCAGGGGCTTATAGATAAAACTCCCATGTTCCTTGGACAGAACACCTGGGGAAGGAGCGGCTGTGGGTGCAACTTTAGCAGACTTAGAGGTTCCTCCCTGCTGACTCTGAAGAGAGCAGCAGATCTCCCAGCACAGCGCTCAAGCTCTGCTAAGGGACAGACTGCCTCCTCAAGTAGGTCCCTGACACCCATGCCTCCTGACTGGGAGACATCTCCTAGCAGGGGTCGACAGACAAATCATACAGGGGAGCTCCAACTGGCACCTGGCAGATGCCCTCTGGGACGAAGCTTCCAGAGGAAGGAACAAGCAGCAATGTTTGCTGTTCTGCAGCCTCCGCTGGTGATACCAGGGCAAACAGGGTCTAGAGTGGACCTCTAGCAAACTCCAGCAGACCTGCAGCAGAGGGGCCTGACTGTTAGAAGGAAAACTAAGGAACAGAAAAAAACCATCAACATCAACAAAAGGACATCCCCTCAAAACCCAT
>NW_016902025.1:0-1692 GCF_001698545.2 Rhinopithecus bieti | reverse complement strand
GAAAAGAGAAGCTTAAGCGTGTGAGCGGAATTCACGTGACACAGAGAAGTTTCACAGAAAGCTTCCTTCTGGTTTCTCTCTGAGGTTATTTCATTTTTTGGATATTCTAAAAGCGTTTCCAAATGTCCTTTCTCAGGTTATACAGAAACAGTGTTTTCACACTGCTCAATCCAAAGAAAGATTTAACGCTATGAGATAAATACAAACATCAGAAAAGAGTTGCGCAGAAAGTTTCTCTCCGATTTTGGATGGAAGACATTTCCTAGCCTCACACAGGCCTCCGGTCACCACTAACTATCCCTTTGCAGAAACCTCAAAGAATGACTTTCCACCTGGGAAATGTAGAGTAACATTTACCCCTGTGAAAAGAATGGACATGTCACAGGGCAGTTTCTTCGAGTGCTTCTTTCCTTTTTTTATTGGATGACATTTCAGTTTTGCCACAGTCTTCAATGCACTCCGAATATCACTCTTTTGGTTTTACAGGGACAGTGTTCAAACAGTGCTTTATGAGAAGAAACTTCGTGGATCCGTCCATGATAGTTTCCAAGCTGCATAACGTAAAGAAAGCTTTATCTATGTGAGATGATTACACATATCACAGAGTCGTTAACTAGAAATCTTCTTTCCAGTTTTGTCTGAGGCTATTTCCCTCTTCACCATCGGTATCAACATGCTCTCGAATATCACTTGGTAGCTGTTTCTCCAAAAGGCTTTCCCCGATGCTGTAAGAGAATAGAGTTATAACACTGCTACTGGAATGCAATCGTCACAAAGCAGTTCCTCGGAAAGCTTCTCTCCAGTGTCGGTCTGAACATATTTCCTTTTCACCGATAGCCTCAAAGTGCTCCCGAATATCCCATCACATGCTAAACATGCACAGGGTTAGAAAACTGCTCAATGAAAAGAGAGGCTTATCTGAGTGAGAGGTATTAAGACGACACAGAGCAGTTTCACAGAAAACTTCCTTTTGGATTTTACCTGAGGATGTTTCTTCCTCCAAATTCCAAGGATTGTTTGCAAATGTCCTTCCTCATATTCCACAAAACAGTGATTTCAAGCTTCTGAATCCAAAGAATGGTTTAACTCTAGGAGATGAATACATTCATCGCAAAGCAGTTGCTCAGAACGTTTCTCTGCAGGTTTCATCAGAAAATGTTTCCTCGCTCACCACAAGTCTCCGGGCGTCACTAAATATCCCTTCACAGATACATCAAAGAGAGAGTTTTGAAACTGGGCGACATAGAGTAAGCATTAACTCTGTGAAATGAATGCACATATCAGAGAGCAGATAGTTGGAACGTTTCTTCCTCGAATTTATTTCAGTATATTTCACTATTCGCCATAGTCCTCAATGTGTTCCAAAATATCACATTTTCAGTTTCACAGGAACAGTGTTCAAACACTGCCTTGTGAGAAAAGAGGTATAACTTCCTGAGTGGAATGCATACATCACAAAGTAGTTTCTCAGAAAGCTTCTATCCAGTTTTATATGAAGATATCTACTTTTCACCGTAGGCCTGAATGTGCTCCCAAATGTCCCTTCGTGGTTGTGTGCATGACGGAGTTTCCAAACTGCATAATATAATTAAAGATTTAACTATGCAAGATGAATAAATATATCTAACACAAAGCAGTTTCACTCAAATTTTCTTTCCAGTTTTTGTCTGAGGATATTTCCTTTTTTACCAT
>NW_016902024.1:0-1957 GCF_001698545.2 Rhinopithecus bieti | reverse complement strand
ATATGTTAGACCAACCTTGCATCCCAGAGACAAAGCCTAGTTGACCATGTTGGATAAGCTTTTGATGTGCTGCTGGATTTGGTGTGCTAGTATTTTGTTGAGTATTTTGCACCAATATTCATCAAGGATATTGGCCCAAAGTCTCTGTTGTTGTTGTTGTTGGATGTCTACCAGGTATTGGTATCAGAATGATGCTGACCTCATAGAATGATTTAGCGAAGAGTCCCTCTTCCTCTATTTTGAAATAGTTTCAGTAGGAATGGTAAGAGCTCTTCTTTGTACATCTGGTAGAATTCATCTATGAATCTGTCTGGTCCTGGGCTTGTTTTCATTAGTAGGCTATTTATTACTGCCTCAATTTCAGATCTTGTTTTGGTCTGTTCAGGAATTTAATTTCTTCCTGGTTCAGTCTTGGAAGAGTGTGTATGTTCAGGAATTTACCAATTTCCTCTAGATTTTCTAGTTTATGTGCATAGAGATGTTCATAAGATTTTCCGATGGAACCCTATTAAAACTGAGCAAAAGACATTAGTAGACACTTTCCAAAAGAAGACATACATGTAGTCAATGATCATATGTAAAAAAGCTCAACATCACTGATCACAAGAGAAATGCAAATCAAAACCACAGTGACATATCATCTCACACCAGTCAGAATGGCTATGATTAAAAGTAAAATAATAATAAAATAATAATAGATGCTGGTGAGGTTGTGGGATAAAAGAATGCATATAACCTGTTAGTGGAAGTGTAAATTTGTTCAGCTGTTGTGGAATATAGCATGGCGATTCCTCAAAGACCTAAAGACAGAAATACCAGTCGACCCAGAAATCCCATTACTGGGTGTATACCCAAAGGAATATAAATATTTCTATTATAACAACACATGCACACCTATGTTCATTGTAGGACTATTCACAAGAGCAAAGATATGGAATCAACCTAAATGTCCATCAATGATAGGCTAGATAAAGAAATGTGGTACATATACACCATGGAATACCATGCAGTCATAAAAAAGAATGAGATAATGTCCTTTGCAGGGAAACTTATTGAGCTGGAGACCATTACCCCAAGCAAACTAATGGAGGAACAGAAAACTAAATATCACATGTTCTCACTTATACGTGGGAGGTAAATGATGAGAATACATGGACACATAGAGAGGGGAAACACACACTGGACCTATAGGAGGGAGAAGACTCTGAGGAGGGAGAGGATCAGGACAACTAATGGGTGCTGGGCTTAATACCTGGGTGATGAAACAAACAATACAACAAACTCCAATGGCACAGCTTTACCCATGTAACAAACCTGCACATGTAACCCTGAACTTAAAATAAAAGTTAAAACAAAACAAAATACCTTTGCTTTGTGTCTAAAGTGAAAGTGAGTCTGATCCAAGTAAGGGCCAAAAGGGCTTGCTTATATGTAAAGCACAATAATCATAGTGCTTGGATTCTGGCTTATGTGCACCAGTTGGCCCACACCTAGACTAGATGGGTTCAGAATGAGGTTTCAATCCTTCTGTGGTGTACTGGAGCTGAAGCTTCTGTTATTCTAACCCCGTTAGTGATATAATTATAAAACGTCAAGATTGAGACTGAGACTGAGGGATCCAATACATTGCATTAGGAGCCAACTGATTTAGGCACTAGATTATTTGTTATTCTATATTTCTAACCCCATTGGTGATATAATTATAAAACGTCAAGTCTAGGACTGAAGGATCTAATACAGAGACCCTCATTGCATTGTGATCCAATGGATTTACGCACTAGTCATAAACCTTTTATAAATCTATAAAATAATTATGAAGACAAAACAGACACACATATGCACACCCTCACACATGCATGTTTTCCAGTTTCATAATAAAAGTACTAATAAAAGGTAGAGATTTAAAATAATTGAGACTTAAGAGACAGATTTTTCTGTAGACCTTTTTCTTGTCCTC
>NW_016902023.1:0-203 GCF_001698545.2 Rhinopithecus bieti | reverse complement strand
ACACGGGTTACTTCACAAGCTTTCTCAGTTCATACGGGATAAGCCTCCACCTTCCTCGAGTAGGTACACAGGGGAATGAGTAAATACTTGTTACTTCTACACTTTGGCATTTCTGGGAAGTCCACCTGGAGATCTTCAAAGGGGCTGCTTCATGAGCTTGTATGCCGGCGGAACGGCTGAACCCTGCCTCGCATTGTGCTGTT
>NW_016902022.1:0-202 GCF_001698545.2 Rhinopithecus bieti | reverse complement strand
ATCCCGTCTGCCCTTCAGGATGCTGCAGTTGAGCCTGTCCTGGCTGGGCCTCGGGCCCGTGGCAGCATCCCCGTGGCTGCTCCTGCTGCTGGTCGGGGCTCCTGGCTCCTGGCCCGTGTCCTGGCCTGGACCTACACCTTCTATGACAACTGCCGCCGCCTCCAGTGTTTTCCGCAACCCCGAAACAGAACTGGTTTTGGGG
>NW_016902021.1:0-868 GCF_001698545.2 Rhinopithecus bieti | reverse complement strand
AAAAAAAAAAAAAAAAAAAAAAAAAAAAAAAAAAAAAAAAAAGCAGGGGTTGAAATCCTAGTCTCTGTTAAAACTGACGTGAAACCAACAAAGATCAAAAGAGACAAATTAGGGCATTACATAATGGTAAAGGGATCAATTCAACAAGAAGAGCTAACTATTCTAAATATATATGTACCCAACACAGGAGCACCCAGATTCATAAAGCAAGTTCTTAGAGACCTGTAAAAAAACAGACTCTCACACAATAATAGTGGCACTTTATTGTGCCACTTTAGCACTGCACTGTCAATATGAGACAGATCAACAAAACAGAATCAACAAAGATATTCAAGACTTGTACCTATCTCTGGATGAAGCCAACCTAATAGACATCTACAGAACTCTCCACCCCAAATCAAGAGAATATACATTCTTCTCAGCACCTCATCACACTTATTCTAAAATTGACCACAGTTTGAAGTAAAACACTCCTCAGCAAATGCAAAAGAATGGAAATCATAAGAAACAGTATCTCAGACCACACTGCAATCAGATTAGAACTCAGTATTAAGAAACTCACTCAAAACCACACAACAACATGGAAACTGAACAACCTGCTCCTGAATGACTACTGGGTAAATAACTAAATTAAGGCAAAATAAATAAGTTCTTTGAAACCAATGAGAACAAAGACACAATGTACCAGAATCTCTGGGACACAGCTAAAGCACTGTTTAGAGGGAAATTTATAGCACTAAGTGCCCACAAGACAAATGAGGAAAGATCTAAAATTGATACCCTAACACCAAAGTAAAAGAACTAGAGAAGCAAGGGAAACAAAAGCTAGCAGAAGACAAGAGTTAACTAAGATCAGAGCAGACATGAA
>NW_016902020.1:0-1362 GCF_001698545.2 Rhinopithecus bieti | reverse complement strand
TTTCCATTTGTTTGTGTCCTCTCTTATTTTCTTGAACAGAGGTTTATAGTTCTCCTTGAAGAGGTCCTTCACATCCCTTGTAAACTGTATTCCTAGGTATTTTATTCTCTTTGTAGCCATTGCAAATGGGAGTTCACTCATGATTAGGTTTTCTGTTTGTCTATTATTGCTGTATAGGAATGCTTGTGATTTTGCACATAGATTTTGTATCTTGAGACTTTGCTGAAGTTGCTTATCAGCTTAAGGAGATTTTGGGCTGAGACAATGGGGTTTTCTAAATATACAATCATGTCATCTGCAGACAGAGACAAATTGACTTCCTCTCTTCCTATTTGAATACCCTTTATTTCTTTCTCTTGCCTGATTGACCTGGCCAGAACTTTCAATACTATGTTGAATAGGAGTGGTGAGAGAGGGCATCCTTGTTTTGTGCTGGTTTTCAAAGGGAAAGCTTCTAGCTTTTGCCTCTTCGGTATGATATTGGCTAAGGGTTTGTCATAAATAGTCCTTATTGTTTTGAGATACATTCCATCAATACCTAGTTTATTGAGAGCTTTTAGCATGAAGCGATGTTGAATTTTTTCAAAGACCTTTTCTGCATTTATTGAGATAATCATGTGGCTTTTGTCATTGGTTCTGTTTATGGAATCAATTGTGTTTATTGATTTGCATATGTTGACCCGGCCTTGCATCCCAGGAATGAAACCAACTTGATCGTGATGGATAAGCTTTTAACGTGCTGCTGGATTCAGTTTGCCAGTATTTTATTAAGGATTTTGCATGGATGTTCATCAGGAATATTGGCCTGAAGTTTTCTTTTTTGTGTGTGTGTCTCTGGCACACTTTGGTATGAGGAAGATGCTGGCCTCATAAAACGAGTTAGGGAGGAGTACCTCTTTTCTATTGTTTGGAATAGTTTCAGAAGGAATGGTACCAGCTCCTCTTTGTACCTCTGGTAGACTTTGGCTGTGAATCCATCTGGTCCTGGACTTTTGGTTGGTAGACTATTAATTACTGCCCCAATTTCAGAACTTGTTATTGGTCTGTTCAGGGATTTGACTTCTTCCTGGTTTAGTCTTGGGAGGGTGTTTGTGTCCAATAATTTATCCATTTCTTCTAAATTTTCTAGTTTATTTGCATAGAGGTGTTTATAGTATTCTCTGGTGGTAGTTTGTGTTTCTGTGGGATCAGTGGTGATATCCCCTTTATCATTTTTTGTTGTGTCTATTTGATTCTTCTCTCTTTTCTTCTTTATTTGTCTAGTTAGTGGTCTATTTCATTAATCTTTTCAAAAAACCAGCTCGTGGTTTCACTGATTTTTTTGAAGGAGTTTTTTTGTGTCTCTATCTCTTTCAGTTCTGC
>NW_016902019.1:0-243 GCF_001698545.2 Rhinopithecus bieti | reverse complement strand
TGGGGAAAGTAAGGCTGACTTTTCTGCTACTATAGATAGTGGTTCTCAAATTTTAATGTGCATAAAACCCCAGGAGCTTCTTTAAGATGCAGGTTCCTGGCCTCTAAACTTAGCAGTTCTGACTTGGTGGTTCTGGGGTGGAGCCTATGAATCTGTATTTTAATTTTTTTTTTCCCCAAGCCAAACTGTATCGAGCTTTATTAAAGACACTTTCCGTAAACAATCATGACATTTCAGGCAGGA
>NW_016902018.1:0-684 GCF_001698545.2 Rhinopithecus bieti | reverse complement strand
TGACTTGAAAGTTTTTTTTCTGTTGTCCCTAGATCATTTATTGAAAAGATTATTATTTCCCTCATTGAATTGTCTTGATAGCCATAAGAGAAATCAATTGACTGGGATTTCTATGATCTCAAACATTTATCATTTACTTGTGTTGGGAACATTTCAAATCTTCTTGCTATTTTGAAATATAAATGTGTACAATTATTATGTATCAATCAAAATCAATTGACTATAAATGTGAGAGTTTATTTTAGGACCATCGATGTCTGTTCTTTTGTTAATACCACACACTCTTGATTACTGTTGCTTTCCAGTAAGTTTTGAAATTGGGAAATATGAGTCCTCCAGTTTTGTTCTAGTTTTCAAGATTGTTTTGCTATTCTTGGTCACTTGTAATTCCAGATGAATTTTAGGCACATCTTGTCGGTTTTGGTCAAAGTGGTGCTGAGATGTTGAAAAGGATTACCTTTTGATAGGGATTGCTCTGTTGATCAATCTGAAGAGTATTTCCACTGTAGTAATGTTAAATCCTTTGATCCATGAAAGTGGATTTATTTAGGTCTTTAATTCCTATTAACAATGTTTTGCAGTTTTCAATATACATATTGTCCTTCTTTTAAAATTTATCCATGTGATTTATTATTTTGATATTATTGTAAATGAATTTGTTTTCTTAATTTCATTTTCAGATTA
>NW_016902017.1:0-306 GCF_001698545.2 Rhinopithecus bieti | reverse complement strand
TTTTTTTTTTTTTTTTTGAGACAGAGTCTCGCTCTGTCACCCAGGCTGGAGTGCAGTGGCCGGTTCTCAGCTCACTGCAAGCTCCGTCTCCCGGGTTTACGCCATTCTCCTACCTCAGCCTCCCAAGTGGCTGGGACTACAGGCGCCCGCCACCTCGCCCAGCTAGTTTTTTTTTTTGTATTTTTTTTAGTAGAGACGGGGTTTCACCGTGTTAGCCAGGATGGTCTCGATCACCTGACCTCGTGATCCGCCCGTCTCGGCCTCCCAAAGTGCTGGGATTACAGGCTTGAGCCACCGCGCCCGGCC
>NW_016902016.1:0-868 GCF_001698545.2 Rhinopithecus bieti | reverse complement strand
CAAGAAATGGGAAAAGATTCTCTATTTAATAAATGGTGCTGGGAAAACTGACTAGCCATATGGAGAAATCTGAAACAGGATCCCTTCCTTATACCTTATACAAAATTAATTCAAGATGGATTAAATTAAATGTTAGACCTAAAACCATAAAACCCTAGAAGAAAATCTAGGTAATACCAGTCAGGACATAGGCATGGGAAGGACTTCATGACTATAACACCAAAAGCAATGGCAACAAAAGCAAAATTGACAAATGGGATCTAATTAAACTAAAATGCTTCTGCAAAGCAAAAGTAACCACCATCAGAGTGAACAGGCAAGCTACAGACTAGGAGAAAATGTTTGCAATCTACACATCTGACAAAGGGCTAATATCCAGAATCTAGAAAGAACTTAAACTTAATTTATAAGAAAAAAATCAAACAACCCCATCAAAAGTGGGCAAAGGGTATGAACAGACATTTCTCAAAAGAAGACATTTATGCAGCCAACAGTCACTTGAAAGAATGCTCATCATCACTGGCCATCAGAGAAATGCAAATCAAAACCACAATGAGATACCATCTCACCCTAGTTAGAATGGTGATCATTAAAAGTCAGGAAGCAACAGGTGCTGGAGAGAATGTGGAGAAATAGGAAAACTTTTACACTGTTGGTGGGACTGTAAACTAGTTCAACCATTGTGGAAGACAGTGTGGCAATTCCTTGGGGATCTAGAACTAGAAATACCATTTGACCCAGCCATCCATTACTCGGTATATACCCAAAGGATTATAAATCATGCTGCTATAAAGACACATGCACATGTATATTTGTTATGGCACCATTCACAATAACAAAGACCTGGAACCAACCAAAATGTCCATCA
>NW_016902015.1:0-202 GCF_001698545.2 Rhinopithecus bieti | reverse complement strand
TTCCTTCCTTCCTTCCTTCCTTCCTTCCTTCCTTCCTTTCTTTCTTTCTTTCTTTCTTTCTTTCTTTCTTTCTTTCTTTCTTTCTTTCTTTCTTTCTTTTCTTTCCTTCCTTCCTTCCTTCCTTCCTTCCTTCCTTCCTTCCTTCCTTTCTTTCTCTCTCTTTCTTTCTTTGTTTCTTTCTTTCTTCTTTCCTTTTTTTTTC
>NW_016902014.1:0-2258 GCF_001698545.2 Rhinopithecus bieti | reverse complement strand
AGAATTAAAACTTTCTTTTGATTCAGCAGGGTTGGAAACACTCATTTAGGAGAATCTGCAAAGGGATATGTTGGAACCCATAGAAGCCTAGGGAATAAAACCAAATTACACCAGGGAAACAATAGAAAAAACTATTTGTGAAACTGCTTTGGATGTGTGGATTCATCTTACCGAGTTAAACCTTTCTTGTGATTCAGCAAGGTGAAAACACTCTTTCTACAGAATCTAGAGAGGAATATTTGGGAGCCCTTTGAGGCCTATGGGGAAAACTGAATATCCCAAGGTAGAAACTCAAAGTAGCTATGTGTGAAAGTCATATGATGTGTGGATTCATTTCACAGAGTAAAACCATTCTTTTGGTTGAGCTGGTTGTAAACCTGTATTTTGTAGAATCTGCAAAGGTACATTTGGGAGACCATTGAGCCCTACAGGGAAAACAGAATATTCCCAGATGGAAGGTAGAAAGAAGCTATCTGTAAAGCTGCTTTGCTATGCGGGAATTCATCTCACAGATTTAAACCTTTCTCCTACTTTCAGCTGGTTGGGAACACTGTTTTGGACAATCTGTGAAGGGACATTTGGTAGTTTTTTGAGACCTATGGGGAAAACCAAATATCCCCAGGTAAAATGAGAAAGAAGCTAACTGTGAAACTGTATTTTGATATGTGGATTCTTCTCCAAGAGTTCAAAGTATTCTTTGATTCAGCAGGTTGGAAACACTCTTTTGGAGAATCTGCAAAGGGACATTTTGGAGTACATTGAGGCCTATGGGGAAAACAGAATATCCCATATACAAATTAAGAAGCAGCTATCTATGAAACTGCTTTGTGAGGTGTGGATTCATCTCACTGAGTTAATGTTTTCTTTTGATTCAGCAGGTTGGAAACACTCTGTTTGTAGAATCTGCAAAGGGACATCTGGGAGTCCATTGAGGTCGTGGGGAAAATCCAAACTTCCCTGGATAAGAACTACAAGGAAGCTATCTGTGAAAGTGTTTTGTGATTTGTGGATTCAAGTCACAGAGTTAAATTTTCTTTTGATTTAGCAGGTGGGAAACACTCTTTGTGGATAACCTGCGAAGGGACATTTGAGTGCCCATTGATGCCTATGTGCAAAATGGAATATCCCTGGACAAAACTAAAATGAAGCTCTCTATGGAACTGCTTAGTGATGTGTGGAATCATCTCACAGATTGAATCTTTTCTTTTGATTCAGCAGGCTAGAAATTCTCTTATGGAGAATCTGCATAGTGACATTTGGCAACCCATTCAGGCCTAGGGCAAAAAACAGAATATCCACAGATACAAACTAGAAAGAAGCTATCTGTGAAACTGCTTTGTGATCAGTGGATTCATCTCAAGGAGATAAACCTTTCTTTTGATTCAGCAGGTTGGAAACAGTCTTTTGGAGAATTTTGAAGGGACATTAGGGAGCCCATTGAGATCTTTGGAGAAAACTGAATATCCCCAGATAAAACTAGAAAGAAGGTATGTGTGAAACTGCTTTATGATGTGTGGATTCATCTCAAAGAGTTAAATATTTCTCTTGATTCAGCAGGTCAGAAACACACTTTTGGAGGATCTTTAAGTGGAAATATGGGAGCCCATTGAGGCCTATGGAGGAAACACAAATAATCCTCAGATAAAACTAGAATGAACCTATTTGTGAAACAGCTTTGTGATGTGTGGATTCATCTCTCAAAATTAAAAGTTTCTTTTGATTTAGCAGGTTGGAAACGCTCTTTTGTAACATCTGCAAAATGGCATTTGGGAACCAATTGAGGTTATAGGAAAAAAAACCCAGAATATTTTCACATAAAACTAGAAAGAAAGTATTTGTGGAAGTAGAAAGAAGCAATCTGTGAAACTTCTTTGTGATGTGTGGATTCATCTCACAGAAGCAAACATTTCTTTTGGTTCAGCAGGTTGGAAGCACTCTTTTGAAGAATCTGTGAAGGGACATTTTGAGGGCTTATTGAGGCCTATGGGGAATAACCAAATATTCTGAGATAAAACTAGAAAGAACCTATCTGTGAAACTGCTTTGTAATGTATGGGTTCATCTAATAATGTTAAAATTTCTTTTGATGCAGCAGGTTAGAAACCCTCTTTTTTCTGAATCTACAAGGGGACATTTGATGGCCCATTGATTCCTCATGGGAAAATTGAATATCCCCAGAAAAAACTATAAAGAAAGCTATCTGTGAAACCACTTTGTGATGGGTTGATTCATCTTACAGAGTTTAATTTTCCTATTAAT
>NW_016902013.1:0-380 GCF_001698545.2 Rhinopithecus bieti | reverse complement strand
ATATATTTGCCACATTTTTTTTTTTTTTTTTTTTTTTGAGACGGAGTCTCGCTCTGTCACCCAGGCTGGAGTGCAGTGGCCGGATCTCAGCTCACTGCAAGCTCTGCCTCCCGGGTTCCCGCCATTCTCCTGCCTCAGCCTCCCAAGTAGCTGGTACTACAGGCGCCCGCCACCTCGCCTGGCTAGTTTTTTGTATTTTTTAGTAGAGACGGGGTTTCACAGTGTTAGCCAGGATGGTCTCGATCTCCTGACCTCATGATCTGCCCGTCTCGGTCTCCCAAAGTGCTGGGATTACAGGCTTGAGCCACCGCACCCGGCCTATTTGCCACATTTTCTAAATCCAGTCTATTATTGATAGGCATTTGGGTTGGTTCCAAGTC
>NW_016902012.1:0-202 GCF_001698545.2 Rhinopithecus bieti | reverse complement strand
TTAAGATTTGAGTGCAAACTTAAAACAAGAACAAACAAAGCTTTTCATCAAGAAAAAGCATAAAATCTCAACAATTCTGCAATCGTGCATTTTAATAGAAAATACAAATTTGAATACATTATAATTTGTAACTGCATTTAAAATTAAAACATTTCTTTCCAAATCCAAAACACCACACAATCTTTAATCTGTTCTCATCTTG
>NW_016902011.1:0-454 GCF_001698545.2 Rhinopithecus bieti | reverse complement strand
ATTTCTCCTTCACTTATGAAGCTTAGTTTGGCTGAATATGAAATTCTGGGTTGAAATTATTTTCTTTAAGAACGTTGAATATTGGCCCCACTCAGTTCTGGCTTGTAAGGTTTCTGCTGAGAGATCTGCTGTTAGTCTGATGGGCTTCTCTTTGTGGATAACCCGACCTTTCTCTCTGGCTGTCCTTGGCGTTTTTTCCTTAATTTAAACCTTGCTGAATCTGACCATTATGTGTCTTCGGGTTGCTCCTCTTGAGGAGTATCTTTGTGGTGTTCTCTGTATTTCCTGAATTTGAATGTTGGCCTTCCTTGGTAGATTGGGGAAGTTCTCCTGGGTAATATCCTGAAGAGTGATTTCCACCTTGGTTCCATTCTCCCCATCACTTTAAGGTACAACAGTCAAATGCAGATTTGGTCTTTTCACACAGTCCTGTATTTCTCGGAGGCTTTGTTCA
>NW_016902010.1:0-203 GCF_001698545.2 Rhinopithecus bieti | reverse complement strand
CCGCGCCCCGCCCGGCCAGCGCCGCTTCCCCTGCGGCTCGGGCCCTCCGCGGCAGGCGGGCGAGCGCACGCACTGGACCTACCGGACGCCGGGCCCAACAGGCGGCGGCGACTCTCAGTCCGCGCGACCTACCAGCCGACTTGAGAAGAGACGACCGGAACCACTCTGAGGCGCTGCTGCAGACACCGCCTCAAAAGAGGAAG
>NW_016902009.1:0-868 GCF_001698545.2 Rhinopithecus bieti | reverse complement strand
TCCAATGTCCTGATTTTAAATGCATTTCAAGGGTCTTTTGGTCTAAAATCATCACTTCCAATTAAAGGAAACTTCCACATTAATTACCTTATGAGACATACCAGAGGTTATAGTCTGTTAGGAAATAGGCTAATATAAAGAAAGAAGAACTAGAAGGAAGGGCAAGATTTTACGATTCTTGGCAAGCCTAATTTAGGCAAATTCTCAGGTCTGGTGTCTAATTATTTATTTAGTTTTCTTATACTTTTAACTGGATTAGGGACAGGGTCCTTAGTTTCTTCACAAAAGGATAAAACTGTTCTGTTAGTTGTTTGGAAAACTATCAAAGACATCAAAGAAAAGTAGTTTGAACAGAGAAGGACTTTTCATGATATTATATGTGAAAAGTGAGAACAAAAAATTCTGGTCCGAATGATAAAATATTCCCTTCCATAACCACAGGTATCAGCCTTCAGATTTTCTCTCTGTTTGAATATTTGTGACCTTTTGACTTAGAAAATATACTTCCCTTAAGAGCTAGTGGATATTCCCAAAGAAACATGATCTTTTGACACCTTTTCTACCATTTTCTGTTTTAATAATTAAGGAGTGGAAGACCAACACAGTAAACAATGCCAAAATAATCTTTACATTCCCAGAAACACAAAAGGGGCAGAGGTGAAAATTCCCAAAGAAATATTAGATGAGGAATATTTTGCATCTCCAATATCTGTAATTTCTGTTTATACTGTGACACAAATAAATACATCTAGTTGATGTGATGGTATCGTGATTAACTTTCATATACCTTGAAGTTCATTTTAAAATTTCTACTTTTAATTTTAAAGTTATGGGACTATATTTAGTTTTTTATTTAATTATAATTCAC
>NW_016902008.1:0-380 GCF_001698545.2 Rhinopithecus bieti | reverse complement strand
AAAATACACTTTAGTTTTATACTTGGCCTGATTATTTGCATGAAGTGCAGCAAGAATAACTATTTGTACATAGGCCTTTTGGATTGGCTTTGATGGAAGTGTGCTCCACAAGGAATTACAGATAAGACCTTTTAAAGCCAAGCCCAGCCATGGGTGACATCCTCAAATATCTATGAGTTAGGTGATCCTCTCCTCTTATGGTCCCAAGATAAACTTGGAGCTCCTAGACCTGTTAGAAAGTGACATTTTTTACTGACCACAGGTCAGGAACCCTGTACAGAGACTGCATAGAAAGGTTATGAGTCCAGTTTCCCAACTGGACTTTTATTGGCTCTGCAAGTTGAGATTGACTCCTTAAAGGAAAGCATACCCCTCCAGTT
>NW_016902007.1:0-376 GCF_001698545.2 Rhinopithecus bieti | reverse complement strand
CGCCACACATTTACAACCATCTGATCTTTGAGAAACCTGACAAAACAAACAATGGGGAAAGGACTCCCTATTTAATAAATGGTTTTGGGAAAACTGACTAGCCATAGGCAGAAAACTGAAACTGGACCCCTTCTTTACACCTTATACAAAATTAACTCAAGATGGATTAAAGACTTAAATGTAAGACCTACAACCATAAAACCCTAGAAGAAAACCTAGGAAACACCATTGAGGACATAGGCATGGGTAAAGACTTCATGACTAAAACACCAAAAGCAATGGCAACAAAACCAATACTGACAAATGTGATCTAATTAAATTAAGAACTTCTACACAGCAAATGAAACTATCATCAGAGTGAATAGGCAACCTACAG
>NW_016902006.1:0-871 GCF_001698545.2 Rhinopithecus bieti | reverse complement strand
TTCCAGCTTCATTCATGTCCCTGCAAAGGACACGAACTCATTCCTTTTATGGCTACATAGTACTCCATGGTATATATGTACCACATTTTCTTTAGCAGTCTATCATTGCTGTCCATTTGGGCTGGCTCCAAGTCTTTGCTACTGTAAATAGTGCATCAATAAACATATGTATGCATGTGTCTTTATAGTAGAATAATTTATATTTCTTTGGGTATATACCCAGTAATAGGATTTCTGGGTCAAATGGTATTTCTGGTTCTAGATCCTTAAGGGATTGCCACACTGTCTTCCACAATGGTTGAACTAATTTACACTCCCACCAACAGTGTAAAAGCATTCCTATTTCTCCACATCCTCTCCAGCATCTGTTGTTTCCTAACTCTTTAATGGTCGCCATTCTAACAGGCATGAGATGGTATCTCACTGTGGTTTTAATTTGCATTTCTCTAATGACCAGTGATGATGAGCTTTTCTTCATATGTTTGTTGGCTGCATAAATGTCTTCATTTGAGAAGAGTCTGTTCATAACCTTCACCCATCTCTTGTAAATTTGTTTACATTCCTTGTAGATTCTGGATATTAGCCTTTCGTCAGATGGGTAGATTGCAAACATTTTCTCCCATTCTGTAGGTTGCCTGTTCACTTTGATTATAGTTTCTTTTGCTGTGCAGAAGATCTTTCATTAGATCCCATTTGTTAGTTTTGGCTTTTGTTGCCATTGCTTTTGGTGTTTTAGTCATGAAGTCTTTGCCCATGCCTATGTCCTGAATAGTATTGCCTAGGTTTTCTTCTAGGGTTTTATGGTTTTGGGTCTTACAGTCAAGTCTTTAATCCATCTTGGGTTAATTTTGTATAAGGTGTAAGGAAGGGG
>NW_016902005.1:0-380 GCF_001698545.2 Rhinopithecus bieti | reverse complement strand
AGAAATACCATTTGACCCAGCAATCCCATTACTGGGTATATACCCAAAGGATTCTAAATCATTCTACTATAAAGACACATGCACACATATGTTTATTGCAGCACTGTTCACAATACCAAAGACTTGGAACCAACCCAAATGCCCATCAATGATAGACTGGACAAAGAAAATGTGGCACATATACGCCATGGAATACTATGCAGCCATAACAAAGGATGGGTCCATGTCCTTTGCAGGGACATGGATGAAGAAGGAAGCCATCATTCTCAGCAAACTAATATAGGAACAGAAAACCAAACACTGTATGTTCTCACTCATAAGTAGAGGTTGAACAATGAGAACACATGGTCACAGGGAGGGGAACATCACACGCATTAGGG
>NW_016902004.1:0-870 GCF_001698545.2 Rhinopithecus bieti | reverse complement strand
CCCCAACCAGTGGAGTCACTACCTCTGTGAAGGTCACTTTTAGATTTCATATAGGAATGAGGTTATGTGCTTTTGCCTTTCTGTTACCTGGCTTATGTCATTTAACAAAATGGCATGCACACATTCAACAGATTCACATGTGTTATCACAACTGGCAAGATTTCCTTCTTTGTTATTGCAGCACAGTTTTCCATTGAGCTTGTGTCCCCATTTTTTTATTCACTCTTCAATTGATGGACATTCAGGTTGCTTCCATATTTTGGGTATAACAAAACTGTAAAGAGTGCAGCAATAATTGCAGGGGTGCATGCATTGCTGCAGCATACTGATTTGTGTACTTGTGGATGTGCCCAGGTATTCTGATTTGCTGGATCATATGGTGGGTGGTTCTACTTGTAGATTTCTGAAGACTCTTTTAACTTAAACAAAAAACATAAAGCTTCCTGTAATGCCTACATTAATTTATATTCTCACCAAAAGTGTGCAAGGATTTCCTTTTCTTTGCATTCTCACCAGAAATGAGGGTTTTGTGTGTGTGTGCGTGTTTTGTTGGTCTTCTGGATAATAGGCATTCTGACTGAAGTGAGATGAAATCTCATTGTGGTTTTGATTTGCATTTCCCCAATGGATTAGAGATGATGAGCACTTTTAGTGTGTCTGCTGGGCAACTGCATGTCTTAAGTTTCACAAATGAGTATTCATGTCCTTAGCCCATTTGTTTTCATGCCATCGAGTTGCTGGAGTTCCTTATATACTGAAATATTCAACCATTGCCTGGGCGCGGTGGCTCAAGTCTGTAATCTCAGCACTTTGGGAGGCCAAGACGGGAAGATCACAAGGTCAGGAGATCGAGACAATCCTGGCTAACAC
>NW_016902003.1:0-868 GCF_001698545.2 Rhinopithecus bieti | reverse complement strand
CATTCTTCTCAGCACCACATCACACTTATTCTAAAATTGACCACATAATTGAAAGTAAGGTACTCCTCACCAAATATAAAAGAACAGAAATCACAACAAACTGGAAAACATTCCATGCTCATGGATAGGAAGAATCAATGTTGTGAAAATGGCCATACTGCCCAAGGCAATTTTAGATTCAATGCCATTCCCATCAAGTTACCAATGACTTTCTTCACAGAACTGGAAAAAACAACTTTAAAGTTCATATGGAAGCAAAAAAGAGCCCGCGTTGCCAAGACAATCCTAAGCAAAAGAACAAAGCTGGAGGCATCACACTACCTGACTTCAAACTATACTACAAGCCCACAGTAACCAAAACAGTGTCGTACTGGTACAAAACATATATAGAGACCAATGGAACAGAACAGAGGCCTCAGAAATAACACCACACATCTACAACCACTTGATCTCTGATAAACCTGACAAAACAAGCAATGGGGAAAGGATTACCTGTTCAATAAATGGTGCTGGGAAAACTGGCTAGCCATAAGAAGAAAGCCGAAACTGGATCCCTTCCTCATACCTTATACAAAAAATTATTTCAACATGTATTAAAGACATAAATGTTAGTCCTAAAACCATAAAATCCCTAGAAGAAAGCCTAGGCAATACCATTCAGGACACAGGCATAGGAAAGGACTTCATGACTAAAACACCAAAAGCAATGGCAACAAAAGCCAAAACAGACAAATGGGATATAATTAAACTAAAGAGCTTCCGCACAGCAGAAGAAACTATCATCAGAGTGAAGAGGCAGCCTACAGAACTGGGGAACATTTTGCAATCTATCCATCTGACAAAGGGTTAATATCCAGAATCTACAAAG
>NW_016902002.1:0-292 GCF_001698545.2 Rhinopithecus bieti | reverse complement strand
GGTCACCAAGTTAATTACACAGAGCAGTGAATGCAGACACTAAGATTTTGTCCTCTGAAATCTTTCCTGTGGATGGCCACAGCCCAGGCAGATCCATGGGAACCTTGAAGTTCCCAAGTCTTTTTTCCTCTCCATGTTATAGGTCCTGGGCATATTACCAGGAGACTGTGTGCCCCTACCCCATGGCAGAGCTGCCCTCATCCTCTATCTTCTTTCTTCTTGTCTCTCCATCAGTGTTAACTGCTCTTCTGACCTTTAACCTGAGAAGTCTTTGTGTGTGTGTGTGTGTGTA
>NW_016902001.1:0-292 GCF_001698545.2 Rhinopithecus bieti | reverse complement strand
AGGCTTTGGACCTGTACACCTTTCCCATTTGCAGAGTCCAGAAACTGGCCCCTGTCTTACTGCTTCTTTACTTCATCCAGGTCCCATCATTCCAACCACACTCCCGCAGGATAGCCCCATCCTTTGATGCTCACTGCTCGAGCACTGCCTCTACTCGTCATCTTGTCAGGACCGCCCAGCTATCTGGCTTTCTCCCTCTCCCATGCTGATCGCTGGGCCTTGTGAGACAAATGAAAAGCTGATCTCATCTGAGTTACTGCAACTCATCAGAGCTGGTTTTCTCACTTCATCC
>NW_016902000.1:0-291 GCF_001698545.2 Rhinopithecus bieti | reverse complement strand
GCCGGGCGTGGTGGCTCAAGCCTGTAATCCCAGCACTTTGGGAGGCCGAGACGGGTGGATCACGAGGTCAGGAGATCGAGACTATCCTGGCTAACACGGTGAAACCCCGTCTCTACTAAAAAAATACAAAATCTAGCCGGGCGTGGTGGCGGGCGCCTGTAGTCCCAGCTACTCGGGAGGCTGAGGCAGGAGAATGGCGTGAACCCGGGAGGCAGAGCTTGCAGTGAGCTGAAGTGAGCTGAGATCCGGCCACTGCACTCCAGCCCGGGCAGCGGAGCGAGACTCCATCTC
>NW_016901999.1:0-203 GCF_001698545.2 Rhinopithecus bieti | reverse complement strand
GAGACCATCCTGGCTAACACGGTGAAACCCCGTCTCTACTAAAAAATACAAAAAATAGCCGGGCGAGGTGGCGGTCGCCTGTAGTCCCAGCTACTCGGGAGGCTGAGGCAGGAGAATGGCGTGAACCCGGGAGGCGGAGCTTGCAGTGAGCTGAGATCCGACCACAGCACTCCAGCCTGGGCAGCAGAGCGAGACTCCGTCTC
>NW_016901998.1:0-865 GCF_001698545.2 Rhinopithecus bieti | reverse complement strand
CACCTCTACGCAAATAAAATAGAAAATCTAGAAGAAATGGATAAATTCCTGGACATGTACACCATCCCAAGACTAAACAAGGAATAAGTTGAATCCCTGAATAGACCAATAACAGGATCGGAAATTGAGGCAATAATACCCTACCAACCAAAAAAAGTCCAGGACCAGATGGATTCACAGCCAAATTCTACTAGAGGTACAAAGGGGAGTTGGTACCATTCTTTGTGAAACTATTTCAATCAATAGAAAAGAAGAAATCCTCCTTAACTCATATTATGAGGCTAGCATCATCCTGATACCAAAGCCTGGTAGAGACACAACAAAAGGAGTATTTTAGGCCAATATCCGTGATGAACATTGATGCAAAATCCTCAATAAAATACTGGCAAACTGAATCCAGCAGCATACCAAAAGGGTATCCACCATGATCAACTGCACTTCATCCCTGGAAGGCAAATATGGTTCAACAAATGCAAATCAATAAACGTAATCCATCACATAAACAAAACAAAGACAAAACCACATAATTAACTCAATAGACGCAGAAAAGACCTTTGACAAAATTCAACAGCCCTTCATGCTAAAACTCTCAATAAATTAGGTATTGATGGGATGTATCTCAAAATAATAAGAGTTATTTATCACAAACCCACAGCCAATATTATACTGAATGGGCAAAACTGGAAAATTCCCTTTGAGAACTGGCACAAGACAGGGATGCCCTCTCTCACCACTCCTATTCAACATAGTGTTGGAAGTTCTGGCCAGGGCAATCAGGCAGGAGAAAGAAATAAAGTGTATTCAATTAGGAAAATAAGAGGTCAAATTGTCCATTTACAGATGACATGATTGTATATTTAGAAAA
>NW_016901997.1:0-685 GCF_001698545.2 Rhinopithecus bieti | reverse complement strand
TTACTTTTTTCATATACCATAATTATTAATGAAATATTTCCCCATGCTTAAATATAGGAAAGCTAAAACTTTTCTCAGACTATGACGTTACCTTCCTAAACTTGTATCATGAATCACTGACAGTGTTCTTAAATAATTAACAAGGTGGTTAACACTGTAATTGACAGTTGCATTGTGTGTGTATTTGTGTTGTTTATTTATTCATATTTACCAATTTAAGTAAAATTTATCATGTTTTAGGAGCTTTCTAAAGTAGAATGTAATAGCATGTCCTAAGATACTTTGAAATTTATAGGCTCTATTTAAATATAGTAATCCTAGTCTTATTTATTAACTTGAATTGTAGAAGTTAATATTTTACTTTTATTATGTTTTGCTTTAACCAATGTTAATGAGTAAAAGAAGTTTTACTTCTTAATACCCAAAGAAACCAGGTACAGGGTAGATGGGATTGGTAATAGAAAACAGTGCTACCAAAGTAAATATAAAATTGGGAAAGAATTGAAAACAAAGAGAAAATGGTTGTCCACAGTTAACATCTCAGAGTTTTCTTTAGCTTCTATTTTTTTTTTTTTTTTTAAAGATTAACATGTGTTCATTTTAGGATAAAGTTGGCCTGTACCCTATACCTGGTTTCTTTGGGTATTAAGATTTTTACCTGATCAGCTAGAGTTGTTGACTCATG
>NW_016901996.1:0-200 GCF_001698545.2 Rhinopithecus bieti | reverse complement strand
TTTTTTTATTTTTTTTGAGACGGAGTCTCACTCTGTCGCCCAGGCTGGAGTGCAGTGGCCGGATCTCAGCTCACTGCAAACTCTGCCCCTGGGTTTACGCCATTCTCCTGCCTCAGCCTCCCGAGTAGCTGGGACTACAGGCGCCCGCCACCTCGCCCGGCTAGTTTTTTGTATGTTTTTTAGTAGAGAAGGGGTTTCAC
>NW_016901995.1:0-688 GCF_001698545.2 Rhinopithecus bieti | reverse complement strand
AAAAGAATGGTAATTTACCATATAAGCCTTTTAAAAGTTTGCTTTGCTGGAAATATTTACAAATAATCTTATATTAAACTTTTAATTTGTTTATTGTGGTAAAATATACATAACATGAAATCTACCATTTTAATAATATTAAGCCTACAGTTAAATGACATTCACAACATTGTGCAACCATTACCACTATCCGTTTTCATCATCCCAAACAGAATCTCTGTACCTATTAAACAAGAACTCCCCATTCTATCACCTTCAGCCCCGGTAACCTCTATTCTTCTTTTCATCTCTAAGAATTAGCTTATCTTAGGTATGTTATACAAGTGGAATTATACAATATTCATCCTTTTGTGTAAGACTTCACTTAGCATAATGTTTTCAAGGCTTACCCCTGTTGTAGCATATATCAGAATTTCATTCCTCCTTAATTCTGAATAATAGTCCATTGCATATATGCCACATTTTGTTTATCCATTTATCTGCCATGAGAAAAGGTGCACAGTGAGTCTTATCTAAAGGACAGAGGCAGTTAATTCTCAGAATACACCATGGCAAAGTGATCCTTTGTGGTTAGCTGCTCAGAACACAAAAGGGTATTTGTTTGTGAGGGATTCTCGACTGTCCCTGCTTTCCAGGAGCACAAGGCTCAAATAAAATTCTAAATTGTCACATGACACACCATCTTTCT
>NW_016901994.1:0-1598 GCF_001698545.2 Rhinopithecus bieti | reverse complement strand
TTCTCTTTTCTCTCTTTTGAAAAGAATTCATCTACTAGCTTCTGTACATATATTGGGGTTTGAAAATGTACATGATGAAACCCAATGGGCCTCACCTCAAAATTTAATTATAAAATATAGCTGTTTGACTAATCTCATTGTGTTCTGGGGCACCTATTCCAGTTGGTTGGAGGCACAGTTTGGGCAGGGTGAGGATTAACATTGTCAATTAAAATATAAAAGTCTGTTCTGAGTTAAGTCTCTCTTGTACAAATAATCAATTTAAAGTTCAAACTCACTCATGGAACCAAGGAGCAGAAATCTGATCCTCATAACCTCTGCTGGATCCCAGTTGAAGTGTAGCTCATTTTGTCTCACTCTATTCACTGCTTAAATGTTCACAATTTATGGCTTATTCTCTCAGCATGAGTAACACACAATGATTGTATCAGGAAGCTCAGTCATCTCTCATTACTTACTATTCAGGATTCCTACCCTAGCTCCTAGTAGTGCAGCTAATCCTCCAAACTTCATCCAGATCCTCCATCTGGCCCCTGACGTTGGCTATCCACTGTACAGCCTTTTCTTTGGGGCTGTTCACCTTATGCCACAGCCACTGCCTGGTAAGTAAGCTGCTGCTTAATCCTCAGCTGCCTTCTGCATCCTCCACGAGATTCCACAAGGGATTCTAGATTTCTTTCATGCCACTTGATGGTCTTCTAAAACTTCAAGCTGCTATTTCTACAGCAGATACTTCATGGTAGCATATGGCTTTTCTAAGGAGCTTGAAAGTTCCCATGCTACACTCTGCTCTGTGTTTCCTCCAGAATTCTCTTGTTTGTTCTTTCTTTCTTCTTTTATTGAGATATAATTCACAAAGGATACCATCCACCCATTTACATTTTACAATTTGATGATTTTAGAATATTCATGTAATTATGCAACCTTCAACATAATCAATTTTGGACACTTTAATCACCCCAAAAGATACCCCATTACTCATTAGCAGTTACTCTCCATTCCTTCCAATTCCTCTTCAGCCCCAGACAACCTCTAATCTCCTTTCTGTCTCTATAGATTTACCTATTCTGAGCATTTCATATAGATGGAATTGTGTAATATTTGCCTTTTGTGTCTGCTTTATTTCAGTTCACATAATGTTTTCAAGGTTCCTCCATGTTGTAGCATCTACCAGTACTTCATTCCTTTAATGGCCAAATAACATACTGTTATATGGATATACCACATTTTGTTTATCCATTCATCAATTGATTGACATTTGGGTATTTGCACTTTTGGGTTGTTATAAATAATGCTGCAAAGAAAATTCGTTTACAAGTTTGTGTGTAGATGTGTGTTTTCATTTTCTTGGGTATATACCTAGTGGTGGAGTTATTATGTTATATTGTAACTCTGTGCTTAACCTTTTCAGGAACTACAGACTGTTTTCCAAATTAACGGTACCATTTTAGAATCTTACCTTCAGAGTCAAAGTTGGGATTACAATTTTAAACTTTTTTGTTAAATTTATTCCTAAATATTTTATTCTTTTGATGCTATTGAAGATGGAATAATTTTGTTAATTTCAGTTTTGGATTGTTCATTGTAGTTTTTTTTTT
>NW_016901993.1:0-201 GCF_001698545.2 Rhinopithecus bieti | reverse complement strand
AATTCACCTCACAGAGTTACATGATTCTTTTCTTGGATCTGTTTGATTGCACTGTTTTGGGTAATCTGAGAAGGGATATTTTGGAATCACATTGAAACCTGTGGTGACTAAGGAAATATAATCAGATAAAACTAGAAAGAAGCTTTCTGAGAATGTTTTTGTGATGTGTGAATTCACTTCACAGAGTTACACCTTTCTTTT
>NW_016901992.1:0-2257 GCF_001698545.2 Rhinopithecus bieti | reverse complement strand
TTTAAACAAAGCAGAAATGGGACAAATAGAAAACAAGAAAATACATTTATACCTAATCGAATTAAATGTAACTGTTCTATATCCCCACTTAAAATCATAAATTGAGAGCTTAGTTAAAAAACAAAATCTAACTATATGTTGCTGATAAGAAACCTGATTAAAAGAGAAAGCAAAGGATTTAAAATAAAATGATGGGAAATAGTATACCATGCTAACACTAAGCAAAAAAGTTGGAGTAATTATATCAATATCAGAAGTAGATGACAGAGAAAGGAATTATACCAAGGTCAAAGAGAGTTGTTACACATTACTAAAGACTTTGATAGTTCGAGGACACAGCACTTCCACATAACAGAGCTTTACAGAACATGAATAAAAAACTTACAGAAGTGAAAACTTATGGAACTAAATCAAATAATAGACAATTATAAGACTAGACAATAGAATTTTCTATCTTTAATACTTTTAAGAGAAGTACTGAACTTAAAACATTTAAGTAAAAAACTGACAGAACTGAAAACCTGCAGAATGAAAACAAATAGATAATTTTAAGAATAGACAATAGAATATTTGCAAGTATTCTTTTAATAATTTCGAGAGATTTCAGTGCTTCTACAAATTGGTAAAAGGTAGACAGCAAATCAAAAGGATATAAAATATTGAAAATCTGTCAACAATGTGATATAATTGACATTTATAGAACACCACCCTCAAAATGGCAGAATACCCATTTTATCAAGTTAACATAAAACTTTTAATAAGATAGGCAATATTCTGGACCACAAAATAAGTAAAACAAATTTAAACTGATTTGACTAACACAAAGTGTATTTTATGACCATGCTAAAATTAAATAAAAAAAACAGTAATAGAAAAGTAGTTGGAAAATACCAACACATTGTAACTAAGCTACACACTTCTAATAAACCATGGGTTAATAGAAAGGGAATATTTGGAATTATTTTATGATCAACAGAAAATTTTAAAATACATATAAAATTTGATTCAGCAAAATAATGAAAATGGAAAATGTATGGCATTCAATAACTATTACCTGTATTATAAAAGAAGAAATTTATCAACTTAATAAACTAAGCTTCTTTATTAAGAAACCAGAAGAACAGCAGTTGAAATCCAAAGCTAGTAGAATAAAATAATTGATAAAGATGAGGTAACAAAGCAATAAAATAAGAGGCAATAATAGAAGACACTTTATGATAGCAAAAGCATTTTATTTGAAACATTAATACAATTTATTATTCTCTAGCCACCAGACTCATCAGGGACAAAAAAGTTAGAAAAGAAAATTTCCAATATCAAGATGGAGAGAGAGGACTAGAAGCATCTACAATGAGTCCTCTCCCTCCATCTTGTGAGGAGATGTATATATACTAGTAAATTACTAACGTATACTCATTTATTCAATTGTTGGATACAATTTATCTAATTCCAACAATTAGAGAAATTCTTTAGCATACATATATAATGACCAAATTAGGTCTATCCCTGGATGGAAAGATTGTTTTAACATAAAATATAACCAAAATAATTTATATCATTAACTAACAAAAAATTTTTTAAAACCTGCCTGATTGCCTCAGTATATACAGAAAAGGAATTTGACAAATTTAACATCTGTTGTTCATAAAATTATCAGAAAATTACGAAGAGTTGAGAATATCATGAGGCTTGCACAGGGAATGCAGTTAAAACTCTACAACTTACCTCAAACTAAATAGTGAAAATTAAATGCTTTTCCCTTAAGATTAGAAGGGAAAACGTCTGCCCTGACCTTGCAACTTCTTTTCACATTGTAATGCATTTTCTAGTTTTATTATAAAGTAAATACAAGAAATGAAAGTTCTACAAATTGGAAATAAAGAGGTAACATACTTTATTCTTGAGGTTTTGGTCATCTTTGTAAAAAATGTGATAAATTCTACAAAACTACCCAAATTATCATGAGTTAACCAAGTTTGACTTACACAAGGCAGATATATAAATGTTAATTGCAAGTATATAACAATTAAACAAATATATAACATATAATATTCAAAATAACAGAACTACAAGTTTTAAACAGGAGACTAAAATTACTATGCATACTATGAGAATTTTCTTGGAAAAGCACATTTAGATCTTATATGTAGAGAATGTTATACATCACAATGACTTCTGAGTGAGAATAGTTATTAGCACTTTAAAAAGTATTTTATGCTTTATGGTTTTACATCAAGAAATGTATTTTTTTAGTAAC
>NW_016901991.1:0-456 GCF_001698545.2 Rhinopithecus bieti | reverse complement strand
AGTCCGTTATTGGACTGTATAGAGGTGGGAAGGCCAAACCAAGGAATTATGTCTGATAGAAGGGAAAGAATGACTGGGGTGGCCTTCTCAGACCCTGTTTGAAAGGCCTCTACCCATCCAGTGAAAGTGTCTACCCAGACAAAGAGGTATTTTAGTTTCCTGACTCAGGGCATGTGAGTAAAGTCAATTTGCCAGTCCTGGGCAGGGGAAAATCCCTGAGCTTGATGTGTAGGGAAGGGAGGGGCCTGAGAAATCCCTGAGTAGTAGTAGAATAGCAGATGGAATACTGAGAAATGATTTCCTTGAGGATAGATTTGCATGATGGAAAGGAAATGAGAGGTTCTAAGAGACAGGCTAGCAACTTGTAACCTACATAGAAGAGGTTATAAAATGACAACAGAATAGAATGGGCTTGTGAGGCTGGAAGGAGATATTTTCCTTGGTCCAAGAACCATT
>NW_016901990.1:0-1318 GCF_001698545.2 Rhinopithecus bieti | reverse complement strand
ACTGCAGTTTGGGTGACAGAGTGAGACTCCATCTCAAAGAAAAAAAAAAGTAATTCACAGAATTCGAGAAATATTTGGAAATCATATAACTAATAAGGAATTAATATCCAGACTATACAGAGAACTAAAACTTAACAAGAACAAAATTTCAAAATGGGCAAAGGGGCCAGGCACAAGTGGCTCACACCTGTAATCCCAGCACTTTGGGAGGCAGAGGCGGGTAGATCACCTGAGGTCAGGAGTTCCAGACCAGCCTGGCCAGCATGGCAAAACCCTGACTCTATTAAAATACAAAAGTTAGCCAGGCATGGTGGTGGGTGCCTGTAATCTCAGCTACTCTGGAGGCTGAGGCAGGGAGAATTGCTTGAACCCAGGAGGCGGTGGCTGCAGTGAGCAGTGAGATTGCACCACTGCATTCCAGCCTGTGCAACAGAGTGAGATTCTGTCTCAAAAAAAAAAAAAAAAAAAAATGGGCAAAGGACTAAAATACACATTTCTCCAAAGGATATATACAAATGGCCAATAAGCACATGAAAAGATGCTCAACATCATCAGGGAAATACAAATCAAAACCAGAAGGATATACTACCTTTGATATGGTTTGGCTGTGTCCCCACCCAAATCTCATCTTGAATTCCCACGTGTTGTAAGAGGGACCCAGGGGAGGCAACTGAATCACGGGGACAAGTCTTTCCCTTGCTGTTCTCATGACAGTGCATAAGTCTCACAAGATCTGATGGTTTGATAAGGGGAAACCCATTTCATTTGGCTCTCACTCTCTCTTGAGGCTGCCATGTGAGACGTGCCTCTCACCTTCCACCATGACTGTGAGGCCTCCCCAGCCACATGGAACTGTAAGTCCAATAAACCTCTTTCTTTTGTAAATTGCCCAGTCTCAGGTATGTCTTTATTGGCAGCATGAAAATGGACTAATACAGTAAACTGGTACCAGTAGAGCGGGGTGCTGCTGAAAAGATACCCAAAATGTGGAAATGACTTTGGAACTGGATTAACAGGCAGAGGTTCAAACAGTTTGGAGGCCTCAGAAGAAGACAGGAAAATGTGGGAAAGTTTGGAACTTCCTAGAGTCTTGTTGAATGGCTTTGCCCAAAATGATTATAGTGATATGAATAATTAGGTGAGGCTGAGGTGGTCTCAGATGAAGATGAGGAACTCATTGGGAACTGGATCAAAGGCGACTCTTACCATATTTTAGCACAGAGACTGGCGGCATTTTGCCCATGCCCTAGAGATTTGTGAAACTTTGAACTTGAGAGAGATGATTTAGGGTATCTAGCAGAAGAAATTTCTTTTTTTT
>NW_016901989.1:0-288 GCF_001698545.2 Rhinopithecus bieti | reverse complement strand
CTATAAGTCCTAGCCTGATTTCTTTTTGCCTTTTCACAGCCCCTCCAGTTGTTAGAATGTGTGTATGACAGTGGAGGGAGTGGTATTGGGGCAGAGAAGGCTGTCATAATGTCATAAGTATTTTGGAAGATTCTCAAAACAGTTGGAACTCTTCACTTCCCTTATAGAACAATATAAGTTCTATGTTACATACACACTGGTTAGTAACCTTTTAGGTCATGAGGATTCAACTAGCATTTCTTTTCTTTTTCTCTTTTTTTTTTTTTTTTTTTTTTTTTCTTTTTTTTC
>NW_016901988.1:0-874 GCF_001698545.2 Rhinopithecus bieti | reverse complement strand
TGTGGAAATTCCTCTTGGATTTCACAGGCTTGGACAGCTGGCTATTGAAAAGGGGTTGTGTTTGTCTTGAGGGGAAGGTCAGATTTGGCTTTGTGAAGACTCAGAGAACAACTCTCTTGTAAAAGTGATTTGGCCTTTCAGTTAGAAGCATGGCCTCTCAATACCCCTCTTACTGTCCTGGCTGAGAAAATGGGCCTGTGCCCCTCAGGTCCCCTAATACCTTAGACCTTCTTTGTGGTGCCAACAGCCAAACCTTTCCTTGACTGGTCCAGGAAATGGGAAGTTAACCTTTCTGTCTGAGTGGGGCCCCAAGATGAATTTTTTGCATCTCATCAAGGTGTCCTAGGGCTGACCAAGCCTTCCAGGGGTCAGATGGCAGACAGCTCAGGGTCTTGAGACACTGCATTGTGTTTGGGGACTGTTCCCTCCTCCTTAAAAGCCTAGTGCAGTGCCTGCCAGAGAATAAGGGTACAGTAGATATTGGCTGAGTGATTTCATGACTCGCAGTACCCATCTGACAGTGAGTGTCAAGATGTCAATGCCCCAAGATGTATTTTACAAGAGGGCACTTTACCATGGCTTGGAAAACACATTTGAAGGGTTTGGGCCTAGGAAAATTTTGCTCATTACAAACTTTCATTGTATTCATTCAGTATTCTCTTTATTACAGATTTTAATATTGTTAATAAAATACTAATAATTATAGCTGCCACTTGCTGAGTGCTTACTCTTTGCCAGGCACTGTTGTATACTTTCCATGCATTATCTGGATTTAATCCTCATGAGAGTTTAGTACTTATATTGTCTTCATTTCAGCCTTGAGGAAACTGAAGTTTGCTAGATTAATTTTTCCTAAGCTCACGTTTTCATTTTT
>NW_016901987.1:0-292 GCF_001698545.2 Rhinopithecus bieti | reverse complement strand
TTACCAGGGAAAGGTAGAAGTTTTGTGTATAGGAACAAGGATATGGAAAGCTGTTCCAAAGACCCCTGAGAAGTCATTTATTATGTGCAAGGGAGCACTAGTCTAGACCACAGCAAGTAGTACAATGGAAAGAGCCTCAACCTGTGTTACGGTCTTGGGTCTGCCATTAATTAGTGGTGTGATCTTGGATAAACTCCTTAATCCCTATGAACCCAACATCCTTATCTATAAAGTAAAAGGAAGCAGGGTTTGAACTAGATAATTTCTTTTGTTTTCTTCTTTCTTCCATTCC
>NW_016901986.1:0-291 GCF_001698545.2 Rhinopithecus bieti | reverse complement strand
GAGGTAGTCTATTGTTGCTTTTACTTGGTACTTGCTAAGTCTGGTGGTGGAGGTCAGGATATTTTTTTCTGTTATCCTGATCTAGTCTGAGTCTTACGTCTTCTGCACCAGGGTTTTAGTGTGGCATCTCAGTCATCCTGCTCCTCCTCTCCATGGAAGCCAAACTCTGTTTTGTACTTGCAGCAGATCTCGTGTGGAGGGAGTTTTCTGTTCCCCTCCAGTGGTTGGGGGGGGGGGGGGGGGGGTGGTTTTGGGGCCGCCGGGGGGGGGTGGGGGGGGGGGGGGGGGGGC
>NW_016901985.1:0-290 GCF_001698545.2 Rhinopithecus bieti | reverse complement strand
CAGCCTGGCCAACATGGTAAAACCACGTCTCCACTAAAATACAAAGAAATTAGCCAGGTGTGGTGGTGCATGCCTGTAGTCCCAACTACTTGGGAGGCTGAGACAGGAGAAGCTCTTGAACCCGGGAGGCAGAGGCTGCAGTGAGCCGAGATTGTGCCACCGCACTCCAACCTGGGCAAGACAGAGTGAAACCCCATCTCCAAAAAAAAAAAAAAAAAAAAGCAAAATGAGAAAACGTAACTTTCGTCTCTTAGAGGGGTTTTAAAATAAACCCAAAAAAACAAAAAAAG
>NW_016901984.1:0-412 GCF_001698545.2 Rhinopithecus bieti | reverse complement strand
AATGCCTGAGGTCGCCCAGGTGTCTCTATTATTAGAATGCCTTGGGTCGGCCAGGAGTCTCTCTCTTTAGAATGGCAAAGTCAACCAGAAGTCTCTGTTGTTGGAATGCCTGGGTTCGGCCACATGTCTCTATTTTAGAATGCCTGAGGTGCCTTAGGTGTCTCTATTATTAGAGTGCCTGGGCTAGGCCAGGTGTCTCTATTATTAGAATGACTGAGATAGCACAGGTGTCTCTAACCTTAGAATGCCTGTGGTCAGCCTGGAGTCTCCATCATTAGAATGCTTAAAGTCAGGCAGGAGTCTTTCCTGTTAGAATGCCTGGGATCAGACAGGTGTCTCTATTAGAAGGCCTGAAGTCATGCTAAAACGCTCAATAAATTCGGTATTGATGGAACGTACCTCAAAATAATAA
>NW_016901983.1:0-646 GCF_001698545.2 Rhinopithecus bieti | reverse complement strand
TTGCTTTCTTGCTTTTCTTTCTTTTCTTCCTTTCCTTCCTTCTTTCTTTTCTTCCTTTTTTCCTTTCTTCCTTTCTTCCTCTTTCTTTCTTTCTTTTTTTTTTTTTTTGAGACAGAGTCTTGCTCTGTCGCCCAGGCTGGGGTGCAGTGGTGCAATCTCAGCTCACTGCAAGCTCCGCCTCCTGGGTTTACGCCATGCTCCTGCCTCAGCCTCCCGAGTAGCTGGGACTACAGGCGCCCGCCACCTCGCCCAGCTAGTTTTTTGTATTTTTTTAGTGGAGACAGGGTTTCACCGTGTTCGCCAGGATGGTCTCGAGCTTCTGACCTCGTGATCCGCCCGTCTCGGCCTCCCAAAGTGCTGGGATTACAGGCTTGAGCCACCGGGCCCGGCTCTTTTCTTTTCTTTCTTTCCTTTCTTTCTTTTCTTTTCTTTCATTCTTTCTTTATTTCTTTCCCCTTCTTTCCTTCTGCCCCGTCTTTCCTTTTTTCTTTCCTTTCTTTCTTCCTTTCTTTCTCTTTCCTTTTATTTTGTCTCTCTCTCTCTTTTGTCTTTCTCCTCTTTCTTTCTCTCTCCTTCCTTCCTTACTTCTCTCTCTTTCTTGCTTTCTCTGTGTGTGTGTGTGTGTGTATGTGTGTGTGTGTGTGTG
>NW_016901982.1:0-242 GCF_001698545.2 Rhinopithecus bieti | reverse complement strand
ATCAAGCAGTTACAGGAGGAATGAAGGGCCTTATGCTCACATTTTCTGTGAGTTTCCAGGCCTAACGCTCCACATTGGCCCACAGAATGCCAAGTTTTCTACCTCCCGCGCCACACCCCGAGGCCCCACTGGCCACTGGTTATGGTGCCAGCACCTGAGGGCTGAGTCCTTTCTCTGATCTGGTCGCCATGTGAGGCACGGGAGTGAGAGCACCCCTCAAGGTGATCAGAGGTGTCGTGATC
>NW_016901981.1:0-1359 GCF_001698545.2 Rhinopithecus bieti | reverse complement strand
GTAGGCCTCAATGCGATCCAATGTAGCCCTTCTCAAGTTCCTCAAAGACAGTGTGAACGGACCGCTCCATGAAACGTAAGTGTAACTCTGTGAGATGAATTCACACACCACACAGAAGTTTCTGAGAAAGCTTCTTTCTAGTTTTCTCTGAGGATATTTCCTTTGTCACCGTTAGCTTCATTGCGCTAAGAAGTATGCCATTGCAGATTTCAAGAAAACTGTGTTAGCAAAGTAATCACTGAAGAGAACCGTGTAACTCTTTGAGTTGCATTCACACATCGAACGCATATTTCTCAGAACGCTTCTTTCCAGTTTTGATCTGAGGATATTTCCTTTTCACCATGGGCCTCAATTGGCTCCCAAATATCACTTTGGAGAACCCACGAAAACAGTCTTAGCAAACTGCTACAAGAAGGGAAAGGTGAAACTCTGTGTGATGAATTCACACATCAGAAAGCAATTTCTCAGAAAGCTTCTTTCTAGTTATTTTCTGAGGATATTTCTGCTTTCACCTTGGGCCTCAGTGCACTCCCAAATATCACTTTGCAGATTCCACGCTAACAATGATAGCAAACTGCTTTGTGAGGACAAAGTTGTATCTCGGTGAGATGAATTCACATATCATAAAGAAATTTCTCAGAATGCTACTTTCTACTTTTCTTGGAGGATATTTCCTTTGTCACAGAAAGCTTCCTGGCACTAAGAAATATCCCAATGCAGATTTCAAGAAAACACTGTTGGTAAACGGATCAATGAAAAGGAAAGTGCAGCTCTGTGAGTTGCATTCACATGTCACAATGCAGTTTTCAGAACGCATGTTTCCAGTGTTTATCTGAGGATATTTCCTTTTCACCATAGCCCTCCATGGGCTCCCAAATATCACTTTGCCAATTCCACGGGAACAGTCTTAGCGAGCGGCTTCATGAGGAGAAAGGTGTAACTCTGTGAGATGAATTCACAGATCACATAGAAGTTTCTCAGAAAGCTTCTTTCTCATTTTGATGGGAGGATATTTCCTTTGGCCTTATAGTCTTCAAAGGGATCCGAAATATCAGTTCTCAGATTCCACAAAACAGGGCTAGCCAATGGCCCCACGAAATACAGGTGTAACTCAGGGGTTGAACACACACATCACCAAGCGGTTTCTCAGAAAGCTGCTTTTTTTTTTTCCCGGATGAGGTTATTTGTGGTATCGGAGCGCCACCTTGTGTCTTTTGCAGATTCTGCGAAAACTCTGTTGGCAAGCTTCTCAATGAAAACAATGTTGTAACCCTGTGGACTGAATTCACCCACAACAAAGACGTTTCTGAGAAGGCTTCTCTGTAGATTTCTCTGAGGATATTTTATTATTCACCATGA
>NW_016901980.1:0-242 GCF_001698545.2 Rhinopithecus bieti | reverse complement strand
ATTAAGTATATTCACACTGTTGTGCTACCATCACCATCACCCATCTCCAGGACTTTTTCATCATCCTAAATTGAAACTCCAAACTCATTAAACAGCTTCCTTAACATTGTTTTAAGATTCCTTTATGCTGATACATTTAGAGTTGCTTCATAATTTTAACTGCTCTCTAGTATTCTGTTATATGAATGTGCAACATTTATTTTTTCTACTCCTTTTATTTTTTAATTTTTTTTTTTAGTTTC
>NW_016901979.1:0-243 GCF_001698545.2 Rhinopithecus bieti | reverse complement strand
TCCAATGCTAAAGATAAATTCATTATATATCTTAATAATGAAGATGATCTGAAGTAAGCTTTCTAAATAAAACTTATGCTTTTATATTTACTGCAAATACAATTATAAGCTATAATAATAGGCATTGGATAAAAGACCTGAAGGAATATTGCAAATTCATAAAGGGTTGTGTTATTGTGATGGGATTTCAGATGTAGGGAAGACATTTTAGTGTGAGAGACAGTTATATTTGAATTTCCACTG
>NW_016901978.1:0-243 GCF_001698545.2 Rhinopithecus bieti | reverse complement strand
GATTCATCCTAGAGGGCTCAGGTAGGTTGTCCATTTTGAATAAAGGTATATGAATTGGACTCAAATAAGCTGTTCCATCCACCTTTAATACCTACCATTAGCCCAGGACTGGGCTGGGAATGCTTCAGCCTCCAGAAAATAAGTAACATGAATATAGAATATCCATACTAAGGGAGCTTTCATACCAATGAAGGAGGTAAGAGATGTTCATGGAATAAGTAGTAAGCTACAAACTTGACTTTG
>NW_016901977.1:0-290 GCF_001698545.2 Rhinopithecus bieti | reverse complement strand
CAAATGAATTAATTCACTTTACCATTGTGGAAATGGCCGGGGAGGCTTGTTTTTTCTCCAGCTGGAGAGAGGCAGTTAATTTCAGCTCATTGAATTGAGTATTGGATCTGGAAGCACAGCCCACTCCACAAGCATTTGTGAACAAATAATTTTCTACAGAAATGGCAGGTAATTGAGTTGGTGCTGATGGGGTATCAAAGCACCGCTGCCAGAGTTCAAGTGTCTACTAAATTTTCCCAAAGTGGAAACTGCATGAATGGTCACTTTCCTAGGTATCCTTCTTGGCTTTT
>NW_016901976.1:0-642 GCF_001698545.2 Rhinopithecus bieti | reverse complement strand
CTTCCAGCTTTTGCCCATTCAGTATGATAATGGCTATGGGTTTGTCATAAATAGCTTTTATTATTTTGAGATATGTTCCATCAATGCCTAGTTTATTGAGTGTTTTAGCATGATGGGGTGTTGAATTTTATCAAAGACCTTTTCTGCACCCATTGAGATAATCATATGGTTTTGTCATTGGTTCTGTTTATATGATAGATTATGTTTATTGATTTGTGTATGTTGAACCAGCCTTGCATTCCAGGGATGAAGCTAACTTGATCATGGTGGATAAGCTTTTGATATGCTGCTGGATTCGGTTCGCCAGTATTTTATTGAGGGTTTTGCATCAATATTCATCAGGGATATTGGCCTGAAATTTTCTTTTTTTGTTTTGTCTTTGCCAAGTTTTGGTATCAAAATGATGCTGACCTCATAAAATGAGTTAGGGAGGAGTCCCTCTTTTCTATTGATTGGAATAGTTTCAGAAGGAATGATACCAGCTCCTCTTTGTATCTCTGGTCGAATTCGGCAGTGAATCCATCTGGCCCTGGGCTTTTATTGGTTGTGGTAGGCTATTAATTACTGCCTCAATTTCAGGAGTTGTTATTGGTCTATTCAGGGATTCAACTTCTTCTTGGTTTAGTTTTGGGAGGTTGTATG
>NW_016901975.1:0-1110 GCF_001698545.2 Rhinopithecus bieti | reverse complement strand
ATATATGTGCCACATTTCTTTATCCAGTCTATCATTGTGCATTTGGGTTGGTTCCAAGTCTTTGGTATTGTGAATAGTGCTGCAGTAAACATATGTGTGCATGTGTCTTTACAGTAGAATGATTTATAACCCTTTGGGTATATACCTAGTAATGAGATTGCTGGGTTAAATGGTATTTCTGGTTCTAGATCCTTGAGGAATTTCCACACTGTCTTCCATAATGATTGAACAAATTTACACTTCCACCAACAGTGTAAAAGCATTCCTATTTCTCCACATCCTCTCCAGCACCTGTTGTTTCCTGACTTTTAATGATCACCACTCTAACTGGCATGAGATGTGGTTTTGATTTGCATTTATCTAATGGCCAGTGATGATGAGCTTCTTTTCATATGTTTGTTGGCCACATAAATGCCTTCTTTGGAGAAATGTCAGTTCATATTCTTCATCCACTTTTGATGGGTTTCTTTCCTTATAAATTTGTTAAATTCCTCATAGGTTTTGGATATTATCCCTTTGTCAGATGTATAGATTGCAAAATTTTCTCCCATTTTGTAGGTTGCCTAATCACTCTGATGATAGTTTATTTCTCTGTACAGAAGCTCTTTAGTTTAATTAGATCCCATCTGTCTATTTTGGCTTTTGTTGCCATTGCTTTTGGTATTTTAGTCATGAAGTCTTTGCCCACGCCTATGTCCTGAATGGTATTGCTTAGGTTTTCTACTAGGGTTTTATGGTTTTGGTCTTATGTTTAAGTTTTAATCCATCTTGAGTTATTTTGTATAAAGTGTAAGGAAGGTGTCCAGTTTCAGTTTTCTGCATATGGCTAGCCAGTTTTCCCAACACCATTTATTAAATAGGGAATCCTTTCCCCATTTCTTGTTTTGTCAAGTTTGTCAAAGATCAGATGGTTGTAGATGTGTAGCCTTATTCCTGAGGCCTCTGTTCTGTTGCATTGGTCTATATACCTGTTTTGGTACCAGTACCATGCTGTTTTGGTTACTGTAGCCTTGTAGTATAATTTAAAGCCAGGTAGTGCGATGCCTTCAGCTTTGTTCTTTTCCTTAGAATTGTCTGGGCTATACAGGCTCTTTTTTGGTTCCATATGAA
>NW_016901974.1:0-291 GCF_001698545.2 Rhinopithecus bieti | reverse complement strand
AAAAGTAACGTAGTATTGATACACACTACAGTATAGATGAACACGGAAAACATTATGGTAAATAAGTGAAGCCAGACACAAAAGGCCACATGTTATGTGATTCCATCATATGAAATAGCCAGAAGAGGTATATCTATAGAGACAGGAGGCAGATTAGTGGTTGCCAGGGCTGAGGATGGAAATGGGGAGTGACTGCTTAATGGGCACAGAATTTCCTTTTGGGTGATGAAAATATCCTGGAACTAGTGGGGATTATTTCCCAACATTGCAAATTTTCTAAATGCCCCTGAA
>NW_016901973.1:0-644 GCF_001698545.2 Rhinopithecus bieti | reverse complement strand
TTGCATAGTATTCCATGGTATATATGTGCCACATTTTCTTTATCCAGTCTATCATTGATGGGCATTTGGGTTGGTTCCAAGTTTTGCTATTATGAACAGTGCTGCAATAAATGTAAGTGTGCATGTGTCTTTATAGTAGAATGATTTATAATCCTTTGGGTATATACCCAGTAAAGGGATTGCTGTATCACATGGTATTTCTGGTTCTAGATTCTTGAGGAATCACCACACTGTCTTCCACAATGGTTGAACTAATTTACACTCCCACCAACAGTGTAAAGGCATTCCTATTTCTCCACATCCTCTCCAGCATCTGTTGTTTCCTGACTTTTAATGATCACCATTCTAACTGGCGTGAGATGGTATCTTATTGGGATTTTGATTTGCATTTCTCTAATGACTAGTGATGATTAGCTTTTCTTCATATATTTGTTGGCCACATTAATGTCTTCTTTTGAGAAGTGTCTGTTCACATCCTTTGCCCATATTTGGTGGGGTTGTTTGTTTGTTTCTTATACACTTGTTCAAGTTCTTTGTAGATTCTGGATATCAGCCCTTTGTCAGATTGATAGATTGCAATTTTTTCCCATTCTATAAGTTGCCTGTTCACTGTGATGATAGTTTGTTTTGCTGTGCAGAAGTTC
>NW_016901972.1:0-241 GCF_001698545.2 Rhinopithecus bieti | reverse complement strand
CAACACCAAAAAAAGACTGAATCATGATTAATGATTGCTAAATTTTCAGTGTTTTAGATAATTACCATTTTGAGTGATTAATCTCCTGTAGGAAATGAAATACCGTTTACAATACAGTCACTCTTTTCTTTTAAAATGCTGATTTGAAATAACGTCTCATTATATGTATGGCTTTAAGAAATAAAGCGACTGAAGCACAAAAAATAGTGAAAGAGGAATAAAGACTTTTCTGAGGCAAACC
>NW_016901971.1:0-261 GCF_001698545.2 Rhinopithecus bieti | reverse complement strand
TGAAATACTTGAAGCCAATTCATGAAGTAGGATGAGCAAAGTTTCCACAATAAAGATGCTACCCCATATGTTCCTGCTGTTATAACACAACACCTTAGACTGGGTAAGTTACAAACCCAGAAATGTGTTTCTTACAGTTTTACAGGCTGGGAAGTCCAGGCTCAAAGCACTGTCAGGTTCAGTGTCTGGTGAAGGCCTGGTCTCTGCTTCCAAGATGGCACATTGTTGCTGTGTTCTCCAGAGAGGACAAATAGAGTGTCC
>NW_016901970.1:0-1112 GCF_001698545.2 Rhinopithecus bieti | reverse complement strand
TGCTTTTCCAAAATTGCAGTAAATTAGCTTCCTAGGGCTTGAAAAGTAAAATGGGGCTGTGCCTTTCTTGTCTTTCTAGAAGGGGTTCCTTGTGAGCCTTATTGTCATGCAGAAGAATGTTAAGTACTTATTCTTTGTCCTCTGGTATTGGAAGTAATCTAAGTGTAAATAATTCATAGTGGGATGCTAACTTATTCTAATAATAAAATTATATACTTTTGGTAGGGGTGAGGGGTGGGAATCCAAGCCCTAGTTGATATCTAGAGATTTTCTATTTCCTCTGGCCTGACCTAGGACAAATGTGTTCAAGATTTTGGAACTGAAAAGAGAAAGATAATCAGAAGAAACTCTGGCAGCTGGCTTGAAAGAGACCCTACATATTGTTATGTGTCCTGTGGGTTTTAGGAGCAGCTATTTCTAATATTAAGCTAAATTTTCCTTTCTGAATTGTAATATTCTTACAAAATTCTCAAATTTCCAGTACAATGTGTTAACCACCAAACCTGATCGCAGGTTAGTGTTAACACTACCTTGGGGAGGGGAGAAAGGGACTCTGCTGTTGAATTTAGACAGAAGTTTTGAGAACTGGTGTGGCTTGACTTAATAATAAGCAGATAGATGAGATTCAGGAGTGATCCAGAGACATTGGAAACAGCAGTACGGAAACAAAAGAAACAAGTAGAACAGATAAATTTGTACCCTCCAAGAATCACTCAAAATACACAGGAGGGCTCTATATTACTCATGGTCACCTGGGTGAAGTTGCAAGTTATTTTACTTAGATGTTTAAGAAAGGTGATTTCTAGAAGGCTAGAAACTTGGGGCACTAGGTTTCCAATGATAATACAACTGTCATTTCTATTAATTGTCTATTCTAGTCCCATTGCAACATGCTTGATATACATAATCTCATTTATTGCTCCAAACACATATAAAAGGTAGCACTGTTTTATTACCAAATGAGGAAAATGTTTAGAAATACTTTGATAATTAGTTTGTCTTATTTTATGTTCTTGTAATAGAAGTATATTTATTTAACTCTTTTCACCAGTTAATTCTGGCCTTCTTTGCAGTGGAATTTGAATTGGCATTTTGATAGGCAGATTATAATA
>NW_016901969.1:0-241 GCF_001698545.2 Rhinopithecus bieti | reverse complement strand
AAAAAAAAAAAGTTTTTTGGGAGAACAGAATTGATCCATAACACAAGCAAAGTGACTAAACCCAGGAAAAGCCAGCTGTAAAACCAAGACCACCCAGTAAATGAGAGCTGTCTAATGGTCTAATGCCCTTGTGTCTCCTCCACCCTCTGGCCTTGGCCTTGGGAAGCAACAGTCAGCAACAGAGAGGTGGTGGGGTGGGCCAGGAACAGGACAGATGGTCACAGATGCAGTTCCCCAAAAG
>NW_016901968.1:0-990 GCF_001698545.2 Rhinopithecus bieti | reverse complement strand
TCCTCTCTGTATTTCATATATTAGAACTCAAGATCTTTGTCTTGGAATGCCAAGGATCTTCCAAAAAATGTAATTTCCTTTGGCTTGTGAAAGAAAAGTTAAAAGTTTCTATGTAAGTGAAGAGAGGGGACAATTTCATTACGTAGTGGTTAATCTGACACCATTCTGCTAGGCTATCTAAAAAATGGTAAAATTCACTCGGCTAGGGAACAGAAGCATTTTATCTTCCCCACCACTTAGTTTTACACAGCTTTCCATTCCCCTGTCTTTCTGCCCAGCTGGCTTCTCGGAAGCACTAGAAGAGGGCGTGAGAAAGCACTTCCTTCATCAAGTTACTCAACTGTGGTCTCCAACCGCATCGTTCTTCATTTTCCAATTCTACCTGACTGTTGGATGCAACCAAAGCAACAACCTTAAAACTCAAGTTAGATGAAATAATGAAGTATTCAGCCCTAAAACATTCTTCTATAATTGTCTTTGGCAACTAGACTGATTTAATGACACAATTTTAAAAGATTGTTTTTTCCCTGAGGGCAGAATACATGTTCAGAAATTAACACCATGTAGTGAGAACAGAACTAAAATACAAGGGGAAAGGTCATCGAAATAGCATTCGTTGCTGATTGCATATTCTGGGAAGAGCTACACTCTCTGTTGAAATCTAGTTTGCTTCTGACATGTGGGACCACATGCGACCTTACTTCAAGTTACAACATTTTTTAAAATAAGTGCCATATTATTTTCTGTATGGTCTACTCAATAATTTAAAAGTGAAAGAAGAAGTTAAACATGATTCAAACACTTTTAAAACTACTTTAAAATACAAAATATCAAGAGGCATTGATGGATCTAGAAACAAAAAATAAAATAAAATGCAAAAGTGTATCCAAAACGGGAATCATATTCATGATGGTTCATGAAAGAAAGTGTGTGGGAACATGTTTTTTCTCTTTTCCAATCTTAACTTTCTAGAATTCTAACAAGTAATAA
>NW_016901967.1:0-243 GCF_001698545.2 Rhinopithecus bieti | reverse complement strand
AGGTGTGGGTGTACTTTCTGTTTATTAATTTTCCTTCTAACAGTCAGGACCCTCAGCTGTAGGTCTGTTGGAGATTACTTGAGGTCCACTCCAGACTCTGTTTGCCTAGGTATCAGCAACAGAGGCTGCAGAAGATAGAATATTGTTGAACAGTGAGTGCTGCTGTCTGATTCTTGCACTGGAAGCTTCATCTCAGGGGTGTACCCCACCGTGTGAGGTGTGAGGTGTTAGTCTGAACCTAGT
>NW_016901966.1:0-2139 GCF_001698545.2 Rhinopithecus bieti | reverse complement strand
TTTTGTTTCAAAGTCTACTTTGCTCATAGTAATATGAAGTTTTCAAGGACTGGTTGTTAGACCTTTGGGTTGCAAATTTCATGAGAGCAACATCCTAAAGTCTGCAGCATCCTAAAAGCCTCCCATCTATTCAGTGCCAAGGCAACCAAGCTGGAATGGGGAAGATCACCCTAATACTTTTAGCGTCACTGCTTTATTGGAATATGTCACCTTTTAGACTATTAGCCTGTTCATGGTAAGCAGATTCTGGTCTTTGTCTTCTCTCCCTCAACCTTCACTAGCCCATAAAATTTGAGTTCAGGTTCACTAGTTTGGTAAATATCTTCACAGTAAAAGAGTTTTGCACTTTCCTTACCTACTGGGTTTTGCTTTCACTTAGATTTTGGCCTGGCAATTTCTTAAAATCTTATCAACTCTTTAATACATTTTAAATAGTTTAAAATATTTTATCCAGCATTTTCATTGTTTTGGCCAAGAGTAGTCTGAATAATTAGAAACTAAACTCCACCATTTATCTTTCTTTGGCATGAACTCGAATTTATAGACTACCAGAGAAACACCAAGTGCAGCAATGAAATGGCAGAAAAAAACAACAGGAACTTGTCTAAGCAGAAAGTTTTTTCTTGTCAGTTATATAGCACCTCCCCAGGAATTACAATAAAATTTGATTTGGAAATATGTGCAAATGTATGTTAAGAACTTTGCACTTGGTGTTGGAGGCTTTGAAGAGCAAGAAGACAGTATATGGTGTCTTAGAGATTAGGAAAGTGAATTCACTAGGGAACTGCAGTAGGACGGCCACAGTGTTCACTGACCACTTGCCAAAATTTAAAAGAGGGAACAGTTGGCAGAATTGTGTGATTTTAGCTGGTCAGAAACAGAAAAGAGTAGAAAGAGAGTTAAATTTAACTAAGGTCCAGATTTTCCTGGATATGTAAAGATGGAGGTAAAAGAGACAATGGAATATGCAATAGAGTGATTATGGAATCAGACCATAGAAATAAACTGGCTATGGAGGGAAGTATGAGTAGGAGAAAGGTGATGAACAGTGAAACACAGTACTGGGATCAATGGATTGAAGTTGGGGTAAGGATAGGAGAGCAAGTAACATGGAAAGATAGAACTGATGATTGGAGAAGGGATTCTTGAAATCAGTATTTCAAAGACAGTCCCATTATTGGTTGTGATAAGGTCTACAGTATGACAAATGGGAGTAGTTAGGTAATGTGGAATGGAGGATGAGACCCACGGAGATGAGACATGTTTGATGGACTGTTTACAAGAAATTGAAGTCACTAAGAATGAAAACAATATTGTAGAGAAAAGCAGACAGTGAGCCAGTTGCTAAAGTCATCAGTGAATGACAAGTAACAACCAGGAGAATTATAGATGAGTACAATGAAAAGGGGTAGTGGGTGGTTTGGTCGAATGGCTTAGGATTCAAAGGAGCTAGGATGTGTAAAATATGAGAAGAGATATTGTCTGAAAATGTCAAGAAATAGCAAATAAAGAAAATAGCTTGCCTCCAGCCCCAGTAGTGCCATGGTGGTAGGAGGTAAAAAACAGAGAAAAAATTGCTGTAATTCTTTCGTTGATTTATTTATTCATTTAACAATGTACTTAGTAGCTACTGTATGATAAGTGATTTGCCAGACCACAGGGGTTAATGAGACTAAGACACAGTGATAATTTGCCAACGACTAGGTCTAATAGAAGCTAAAACTGATTCTCCTTCTGTGAACAAATAATTTGGCCTAGCCCACATGCTATCATGCCTGGTTGACTTGTCCCTGGATTTAAAATGTTACTGCCTAAGGATAAAATAAGAATGGATTTGACAACTGTCTGGTAATAAAGGAAAGCAAGTAAGTTATCTTCATTAAGCACAGCTGAACCTGATTTTAAAATTTAACTAGTTAGATACAGTAATCAAAATAATGTGGAATTGGTATAAGTATGGAATATATTAGAGAATCCAGAAACAGAAACAAATTTACATGGTCAATTGATTTTCCAAAAAAATGTTAAAATAATTCCATGAGGGACAAGGTGTCTTTTCAAAAAACTATGCTAGAACAATTGAAAATCCATATGCAAAAAAGCAGCACCTTGACCTTCATTTTACACCATAATTAAAAT
>NW_016901964.1:0-873 GCF_001698545.2 Rhinopithecus bieti | reverse complement strand
CCCGGTTTAATATCCAATGGAAAACAAAACAAAATGCTAAGAGTGGAATAAGTTTACACAAATTGAGCAAACTGCTCAGCAGTTCTAGTTTCTGGTGGCTTTGTCTCTTCTTGGCCTTTTTTTGAAATGTGATGGGCGGGAGAATAGCACCTAGAGCAAAGTCAGTTGGCTTTTCCCGTACCATACTGCCATCATGCAGAAATAGCTTCATAGCGTCCAAAGCCCTGAGCATTTCTTCCATGTGAGCCCTGGCAGTTGAGGAAGGAAAAGCCAGTGGAAGCTGAACAGGCCCGAGACACAACTTGATCTTCCTACCCTTTTCTCTGAGGCCTGGCAGAAACAATGAACAAATGCAAAGTCTCCGTGAAATATCTGCTGAATGAGGGACCAGGACTGAGCCAGCTGCTTCCAGGAAGTTTTGGCACAGGAAGTAGAGGACAGGGCTCAGTGTCCTCATAGTGGGGACAAGGCCAGAAAATGATACAGTCAATACAGACCCTTGGGGCGTTTATGTTATGAATATGCCCTTGGGAGCTTTAGGCAACCTGGTTGTCCTTGTGTTGTGGGGCTGTGACATTTATAGCAGCAGTGTTGGATGGCAATGACAGGCCAATTCCAGGAGTCATCTATCTAAAGTCAATGTCACTCACATGGCCCTCAATACACTAAAATTATAAACAACACTGCCTATAGCTAGAGGGACTACTGTAGAGCAGTGAGGATACATTGACATGCCTATGTGGGCCAGATCATCTTTTAGGAGAGCCGATTTGCGAAAGTGGATGAAGGCCAAGAATGTAATGAAAGGCCTAAGCAATTATCTGAGCGCACAGGCCAGCAGCTTCTGTGACTTTATAAGTTCAGGAGAAAGTC
>NW_016901963.1:0-1229 GCF_001698545.2 Rhinopithecus bieti | reverse complement strand
TTTGTCTCAAAAAAAAAAAAAAAAAAAAGAAACCAAGACAAAACTGTACATTGTGCAACTGTACAAAATATTTTCTTTCTTTCTATCATTTGTCTATATACATTTTCTTTTAAAAAATTTTACTTTTAAAATTTTAATTTCAAACTACGATACAGGCACACACCTTAGGCTAGGCCTACACTCAGAATCAGGATCATCAATATCACTGTCTTCCGACTCCACATCTTGTCCCACTAGAAGGTCTTTAGGGATGGTAACCGTTCCAGGCTGAAGTGCAGTGGCACTGGGCTCGCTACAGCCTCGATTTCCTGGGCTCAAACAATCCTCCCACCTTAGCTCCCACAGTAGCTGAGACTACAGTTGCACACCACCATGCGCAGTTAACTTTCATATTTTTTGTAAAATTGGGGTTTCCCCATGTTGCGCAGGCTAGTCTCAAACTCCTGAGCTCAAACAATCTGCCCATCTCAGCCTCTCAAAGTGCTGGGATTACAGGTGTGCACCACCAGGCACAGCCTCTTCATTATAATTTTATGAAATGAATGTGCAGTTCATCATTGATCAAAATAATGATCTTATATAAGGTCATAAAAGATTGCAAAAGTCTTATGAAATATTGTATAAGATTGTAATAAGTGATTGTATAAGGTTGCAAACTCTCACAAACTATCCTAATAATTAATATAAACTTTGCAGAAAAGGTTGTTATTTATGTGATATCATCAGCTTTATCTGCAAAAAATATTTGGATATGTTTGTGGACCTATCCAGAAACAAACAAAGAGCTAATTTACATTTACAAATGTAAATTTGTCTCCAAATGCTATTATAATTAGACCTGTTCACCTCTCTTAGATATAAGAAAATTTTAAAAGTCACATGAAGGATTTTATTTTATACATAAAATTTAATAATTAAAAAATAAAAACTAAAAAATGTATTACATATGAAAAATATCCATTTTGGTCAAAAGATACGTAACTATAATTATATAGAAGGAATATATTTCAAGAAATCTTTTGTACAGAAGGTGACTATAATTAAGATACATTCTATTTTTGAAAAGAGTAAAGAATATGAAGTTGTGTGTTTTTATCAAATCAGAAAAAATGCATTTGTTTACTAGCTAGATTTAAGCATTCCACAATATACATATACTTCAAAACACCGTGTGTACATGATTGAAACATACAAAGCTCTCTTTCAATTAAAATAAAAAAATTGAAAGA
>NW_016901962.1:0-242 GCF_001698545.2 Rhinopithecus bieti | reverse complement strand
AACTTGTCCGAGTCATTCTCCATCCATCATTGCTCTGTTTCTCATGAGGAGCTGCAATCCTTTGGAGGAGAAGAGGTGCTCTGATTTTAGAATTTTCAGCTTTTCTGCTCTGGTTTCTCCCATGTTTGTGGTTTTATCTACCTTTGATCTTTGATGTTGGTGACCTACAGATGGGGTTTTGGTGTAGATGGCCTTTTGGTGATGTTGTTGCTATTTCTTTCTGTTTGTTTTCCTTCTAACAG
>NW_016901961.1:0-242 GCF_001698545.2 Rhinopithecus bieti | reverse complement strand
CGCAGGCGCAACCCGACCTCCGACGGAGAAAACGGGAACCCGCCTAGCCACGCCTACCGCCCGCCCGGACCCGCCTATGTCCCGCCCACTGCCCGCCCACTCCCAGGCCCAGGACATAAAAGCCACTCCGGGCTGGCATGGAGGGCAAACTTCCTCAGCCCCACTCCTATCTGGACTGCATTAGGAACCTCGCCCAAGAGCTCTACCGGGCGACTCCCTTGGCCTCCCCTGCTGGAGACCCA
>NW_016901960.1:0-309 GCF_001698545.2 Rhinopithecus bieti | reverse complement strand
TGAATGTCCCTTGGTAGCCTTTTCTTCAAAAGGGATTCCCGAATCCTCTATGAGAAGAAAGGTATAATTCTGTGAGTGCAATGCACACGTCTCAAAGCAGCTCCTTGGAAAGCTTCTCCCAGTTTCTATCTGAAGATATTTCCTTTTCTCATAAGCCTCAAAGCGCTCCCGAATATCCCTTCACAGACTAAACAAAACCGTGTTAGAATACTGCTCAATGAAAAGAAAAGCTTACCTGTGTGAACGGAATTCACGTGACACAGAGCAGTTTCACAGAAAGCTTCCTTCTGGTTTCTATCTGAGGTTATT
>NW_016901959.1:0-310 GCF_001698545.2 Rhinopithecus bieti | reverse complement strand
CGCCCAATCCACTCCAGCCCCTTCCCTGGGGCTGGCGGATCCAGCTCCAGTAGTAACCATCGCTGATAGAGCCACCAGAGACAGCGCAGGTGAGGGACAGGGTCTCCAAAGGCTTCACCAGTCCTGGGCCCGACTCCTGCAGCTGCACCTGGGACAGGACCCCTGTGAACAGAGAGATCCACAGTGAGTCCTGGGATCAGAGGCAGCCTCCCATACCTTCATGTCTGGATCCTTGAGACACTCACATCTGGGAGCTGCCACCAGGAGGAGGAAGAACCACAGGTGCTTCATGTTCTTGCACAGGATGTCC
>NW_016901958.1:0-680 GCF_001698545.2 Rhinopithecus bieti | reverse complement strand
ATTAGATACGCACCATTTAAATTATAAAACAAATAATTCCATTTAGCTTACAATTGCTCTTTGAAAACATATGATCATTTAGTATAACTATAATGTTCCTTAAAGCTTTGAAGAGGGCTCATGAGTGTATATCAGACAGATACACAAAAGCACACATTATTACCTAAAACCAAACTGAAAATTTGTAATGATTATCCTTCAAAAAACACCATACTTAAAATTAGCCTGGCAATATTAAAACCTTAACCTAATTGCATTACAGCCAAATAGTGTAAGCAGCAAGTAGTGTGAACTTGTCTTTCACAACCAAGTTCAGGTTAATTCCTTCCCAAATCTTTACATATAGCTATACAGACACAGCTGAAAAAATAGTTTAAGACAGGGTTCCTAATTTTGTAAATATCAATATTTTCTGTGTTTTAAAATTTTATTCCTAGGGAATGAGTGATACTTTGGGGTTTAATGAGTTTCTTACCTTGACAAACATGACCACACACTTGCCTAGAATTTTACTAACTGGAACTTTGTTGTAATAGTCACTCTTAAAACTTCTTTTCTAGAAATTTTCGTGTAGCCAGGTGGAATGTTTCATTTGGTCGGTAAAACCAACAGCCATACAACCATTTTCACCTCCAAAATGGGGGGTGGGGAGGGGAAGAGAAAGAAAATCATTGTTAACA
>NW_016901957.1:0-684 GCF_001698545.2 Rhinopithecus bieti | reverse complement strand
GGCTAGCACTCCCACAGTTATGCACCTCTTCTCTGCTACATACAAAAGAAGGGCTTAGTTAGGTCTGGGATTCCAAGAGCGGGACCCTGGGTGAGAGGCTGTTTTAACTTGGCAAAGGCTTCTCTCATTTCCGGGGTCCATTCCATTAGCTGATTTTCAGGCCCACTTGTTGCTTCATACAGGGGCTTTGCTCTGAGTCCTAAATTTGGTACCCATGTTCTGCAAAACCTGGCAATTCTCCAAAATAACAAAGCTGTTGCCTGGTGTGGGGGGTCCCCAAACCATATATGGCTTGCATTGATTCTGGGAATATTTGTCAGGCTTCAAGTGTTAAGACATACCCTAAATATTGGACCCATTAAAGGGTAATCTGTGCCTTCTTTTGGACACTTTGTACCTCCTGTCTGCCAGGAAAATCAAAGTTTTATAGTATTTTGGTCAGAAACTCCTGAGTTGGGCTACACACAAGAAGGTCATTCACATACTAAAGTATACTCCCATTCTCTAATTGCAGATCCCTCAGACCCCTCTCTAAAGCCCAGGCATAGAAATGGTGGCTATTCCGAAAGCCCTGAGGGAGCACTATCCAAGTGTATTGTTGCTTTTCCCTAGTATTAGGATTTTCTCATTAGAAGGCAAAAGGTATTGGGACTTTGGGGCCAGGGGAAAAGAGAAGAAATCATC
>NW_016901956.1:0-243 GCF_001698545.2 Rhinopithecus bieti | reverse complement strand
CCCCCATGAAACAATTCTAAGCATACTCCCAAAGCCGTGCAAGCTGAAACTGGATGACTTGATGTAACTTCAAAAGATGAATCACCATCACCATGTGGGCCACTCAGAAAGCCCACTGGAATCCCTGCCTCTTCCACATTCTGCTCCGGGAAGCAACCGTGGCTGTGACACTACCATCACTGAAGACGCTTCAGACCCAACATCCAGAAACCACCATGGGCTGCCCTCTGGACTCAGAATCTC
>NW_016901955.1:0-663 GCF_001698545.2 Rhinopithecus bieti | reverse complement strand
CCTTTTGGGGCCCTGTGATCAGGGGCTTCAGCAGCTCCTGTGTGACTCTCCCTGGGGAGATTCCCTAAAATCAAGCTTCATTCAAACAGGCCAAGCTCACACAGCCTGCTCTAGCTACACCAGTGAAGCTGAGAGACATGACTTTGAACACTTTCTACCATGAAAAAATGTTTACAAGTATGGGGTGATTTTGGTTAACTAGTTTACATAAAATTATTTTTTTGGCCGAGCAATCGCTCACACCTGTAATCCCAGCACTTTGGGAGGCTGTGGCCCTCTGTGGCTCCCACATCCAACTTGCCAGGCTCTATGGTAGTGGATTCTGATGTTGCAGCAGCCACAGCCTCATAAATATCAGATTCATAACAGGGTGCCACCTTCCCCTGCACCAGCTACAGGTGGAGTCGATACAACAGGTCAGTATACACCCCATGGGGCACCCACACTCCTCTCCACTCCTGTCTGAGCCTTCGATGAAACTGAAACGGTGCTGTCCTAGCAGCCACACTACTGAGGCTGGCACAGCACTTGTAAAAGCAGCCTGACCCCAGGGAGATCTGGGGCTTCAGCCCTTATTCTGCCGCCACCTCCCAAACTGGCTGGTCTATGATGTCGGGGACCTGCTGTTTTCTCTGAAAATAAACGAACATGACAAGCGCCAAG
>NW_016901954.1:0-668 GCF_001698545.2 Rhinopithecus bieti | reverse complement strand
AACAAAACTTATTTAGTTGACGCTATTAGGGAGAAGATCTGGTTTCAGCAAAACAGGGAAAAAAAAGTAGTGATGTCATAAATGGAGACCTTCAGGCTTAAATGTTATCAATCTAACTTTCATGGCCTCTGCATTATTTCTTTTCTTTAATTAAACTTTAAGTTCTGGAATACATGTGCATAATATTCAGGTTTGTTACACAGGTATACATGTTCCATCCATGGTGATTTGCTGCACCCATCAACCTGTCATCTACATTAGGTGTTTCTCCTAATGCTATCCCTCCCCTAGTTCCCTACCCCTCAACAGGCCCCTGTGTGTAATGCTTTCCTCCCTGTGTCCATGTGTTCTCATTGTTCAACTCCTACTTATGAATGGGAACATGTGGTGTTTGGTTTTCTGTTCCTGTGTTAGTTTGCTGAGAATGATGGCTTGCAGCTTCATCTATGTCCCTGCAAAGGATGTGAACTCATCCTTTTGTATGGCTGCATAGTATTCCATAGTGTATATGTGCCACATTTTCTTTATCCAGTCTATCGTTGATAGACACTCTTGTGTGTTAGGAAAGTAGTCTCTTCATATTTAAAATTACCCTGGTTCTATGCTTATTGTCTCCTTGTCAAGTCTTTTAATGTGCTCATAGCTTTCTTCCTTTTATTATTCTTAAT
>NW_016901953.1:0-667 GCF_001698545.2 Rhinopithecus bieti | reverse complement strand
GTCTCAGCCTCCCAAAGTGCTGGGATTACAGGTTTGAGCCACCGCGCCCGGCCAACTTCCTTGTAAATAAGAATCAGGTGGCCAGGTGTGGTGGCTCACGCCTGTAATCCCAGCACTTTGGGAGGCCAAGGCAGGCAGATCACCTGAGGTCAGGAGTTCAAGACCAGCCTGGCCAACAAGGTGAAACCCTGTCTCTACTAAAACTACAAAATTAGCCAGTCGTGGTGGCGAGCACCTGTAATCCCAGCTACTCGCGAGGCTGAGGCAGGAAAATCGTTTGAACTGGGGAGGCAGAGGTTACAGTAAGCTGAGTTCATGCCATTGCACTCCAGTCTGGGTGACAAGAGCGAAACTTCAACTCAGAAAAAAGTAAAAGAGAGAGACAGAATCAGGATGAGGCCAGGTGCAGTGGCTCACGCCTGTAATCCCAGCACTTTGGGAGGCTGAGGTGGGTGGATCACCTGAGGTCAGGAGTTCAAGACCAGCCTGGCCAACATGGTGAAACCCCATCTCTACTAAAATACAAAAAAAAATTAGCTGGGTGTGGTGGCAGGTGCCTGTAATCCCAGCTACTTAAGAGGCTGAGGCAGGAGAGTTGCTTGAACCCAGGAGACAGAGGTTGCAGTGAGCCGAGACTGCGTCACTGCACTCCAGCCTGGACGATACA
>NW_016901951.1:0-663 GCF_001698545.2 Rhinopithecus bieti | reverse complement strand
ATCCCCAAAATTTAAAGTAACTGATATATTTAATGCTACTTCTATGAAATATTAGGAAGATGTTTCTGTTTCTTACTAGATAAACTGATTTTGCATTCACATGGAAAATAAAACAAAGGATTAAAATAAAATAAATGATGGGAGAGCCTAGTACTACTACATTTTAAACACATTCAAAAGTAATAGTAGGCTGGGCGTGGTGGCTCACGCCCATAATCCCAGCACTTTGGGAGGCCGAGGCAGGCAGATCACGAGGTCAGGAGATTGAGACCATCCTGGCTAACACAGTGAAACCTCATCTCTACTAAAAAAAAAATACAAAAAATTAGCCGGGTGTGGTGGCGGGCGCCTGTAGTCCTAGCTATTCGGGAGGCTGAGGCAGAAGAATGGTGTGAACCCACGAGGCAGAGCTTACAGTGAGCCAAGATCGCACCACTGCACTCCAGCCTGGGCGACAGGGCAAGACTCCATCTCAAAAAAAAAAAAAAAAAAAGCAATAGTAGTTAGAAGACTGAGATAATAGTGCAGGAAGAAATAAACAGATAATTTGAAAAGAACAGAATGTCCAGGAATTAACCCACATACATTTTGGAAGTTGCATTCCAAAGATAGGAATTCAATCACTACAGAAAAAAATGGATTACTTAAGAAATTGTATTGAGA
>NW_016901950.1:0-1082 GCF_001698545.2 Rhinopithecus bieti | reverse complement strand
TAAAAGAAATATCCTCAGATTAAAACTAGAAAGAAGCTTTCTGAGAAACTGCTTTGTGATGCGTGAATTCACCTCTCAGAGTTACACCAATCTTTCATAGAGCCTTTGCTAGCATTTCTTGTGGAATCTGAGAAGGGATATTTTGGAATGCTTTGAAGCCTATGGTGACAAAGGAAGTGTCCTCAGATAACAACTTGAAAGAAGCTTTCTGAGAAACTGCTTTGTGATGTGTGAATTCATCTCACAGAGTTACACCAATCTTTCATAGAGCCGTTTGCTAGCACTTCTTGTGGAAACTCAGAAGGGACATTTTGAATCGCTTTGCAGACTGGTGACAAAGGAAATATCCCCAGTTAAAAGTAGAAAGAAGGTTTCTGAAGAACTGCTTTGTGATGTGTGAATTCATCTCACAGAGTTACACCACTCTTTCATGGAGCAGTTTGCTAGTACTCTTCTTGTGGAATATGATAAGGGATATTTTGGATCACTTTGAAGACTATGGTGACAAAGGAAATATCCTCATATAAAATCTAGAAAGAAAATTCTGAGAAACTGCTTCTTGATATGTAAATTCATATCACAGAGTTACACAATTGTTTTATTGAGAAGTTTGCTAACACTGTTTTGCAGAATCTGCAGTGTGATATTCTGGAGCACATAGAGGAGTGTGGTGAAAACGGAAATATCATCTGATAAAATATGAAAGAAGCTGTCTGAGAAACTGCTTTGTGATATGTGAATTCATCTCACATATTTACACCATTCTTTCATTTAGAAGTTTGCTAACACTATTTTGTGGAACCTGCAGTGGAATATTTGGGAGGGTCTTGAGGCCAATGGTGAAAAGGAAATGTGCTCAGAGAAAACTTGAAAGATGTTTTCAGAGAAACTGTTTTGTGATGGGAGAATTCATCTCACAGAGTTACACCAATCTTCAATGGAGTCCTTTGCTAGCACTTCTTGTGGAATCTGAGACGAGACATTTTTGATCGCTTTGAAGCCTATGGTGACAAAGGAAATATCGTCAAATAAAAACTAGAACGAAGCTTTCTGAGAAACTGCTTTGTGATGTGTGAATTCAT
>NW_016901949.1:0-567 GCF_001698545.2 Rhinopithecus bieti | reverse complement strand
ATAGTGAAAACTGAAACCTAAATATTTTATTTCTATGTTACAGGTTAACTCTAAAGATAACAAAATAAATAATGTAGATTATATAAACAAAGTGGGCTGAGTATGAAATTTGTAAGAAGTTCTTAACAACTTGTACTAAATTTTTTCTTTGAGGTTTATTTCATAAATTTTATTTTGTAAATTATTACACATCCTCTAAAATTTACTATTTAAAAAATTCTATTATTAACCTCATTATCCTTATCTTAAACTAAATGTAAAATTATAAAACACATTGGAATCTGTATATCCCATATATATATATATTTATTTATTTATGGGATATATATGTATATATCACCTACTTGACTTTCTCCAGGGACCCCTACACCCAAATGAGCTGTTCAAGTAAGCCACTATGATCACCTTTCAGTCACAGTATGACTCCAATGACTCCATGGAACTTGTGCCTACTTTCTGTAAACCCACCAATTAGAAATTTCCATGGGAAATTGGCTTGGGTAAAATCCTGGACCCCAAGAAAGGTTTTGACACACAGGTCTCTCTCTCTCTCTCTCTCTCTCTCTC
>NW_016901948.1:0-1508 GCF_001698545.2 Rhinopithecus bieti | reverse complement strand
AGGGGTGGGTGGCGCCGGCCCTGCCGGCCTGGCGCGCGGTCCGAGCCACTCAGAGCGCCCGGCGGCCAACACCCGGGGCCCTACAATTAATACCGGGCGCCTGCCCGCTGGCCGGGACTCGCGCGCCGGCTCTCGGGGACGTAGGCGCCCGGTCTGCCCTGACGAGCTCGCCACTGGCTCTGCTCCGGCGGCGACGGCGACAGTGGCCCGGGCCGACTCTCGAGGGGCCCCACCTCCTTGAGAGCCAGCTTGGGCAGGGGACGGTGCCGCACCACCGAGGTCCCGCGCAAGGGTGCGCCCCGGCCCGGGCCCGGCAGGTGTGCGAGCCCGGTCGGGGCTCGGCAGGAGCGCGCGGAGAAGGTGAGTCGGGGAAAAGTGGGGACACAAGTGTGGACGCGCGAGTGTGGGCGCACCCCTGGAAGGTCTCAGAAATGTCCTCTCTCCCCTCTTCCTGGTCCCCTTCCAGAGTTTCGCTCAGGTCCTCAGGGGACAACCTGAGAGGCTAACTTGCTGGAAGAGTTCACTCGGAGCGAGTGGACAGAGCGAGTTGGACAGCCACACCCCGGCCGGGAGAGCGACAGGGCTGCCCTGGCCTCCAGCCCGACTGGGATCCTAAAGCCCCGCATCCCCGGGGCTCGCCCAAGCCTCTTCCCAGCCCTGGGACCCCGGGGCGTGACTGCCACCACCCTGAGAGCTACTGAGACACAGGACACAAATTTAGTTTCCAAACAAAGTAAAATCTGCCTTTCTGGTGTTTTAAGACAGGACGTGCTTATGCCGATTCATCGCGGTTTCCTTGGGCCACCTCCGAGGACGGGGCTGGACCCGCTGCCGTGGAGGGGTCGGCTTCGGGCGGGTGTTCGTGTCCTGGGGCGTGGGGACAGCTCTCGTGCCTCCCTCAGGAGTCGCCCCAGCATGGTCCCCGCGCACTGGCCCCTGTTTTGGGAAGGGGTGCCCGTGTTGGGAGAGGCGGGGTGCCTGCGCTGGGCCCCTTCCGTGTCCCCACCCTCTCCACCCCGTCCGAGGGTGCTCCCGCCTGGTGGCCCAGCAGAGGGCGCCAGCTCCCGGCCGCCGCGCGGGTCGCAAGGGGAGGGGACGCGCGATCCTCCAGGTAAGGAGCGAAGTCAATTATCCCGAACGGAGACCCGCTCCCCTCGCGGTGGGAACAAGGCGGGGCGTGGCCGCGGCACTGCTGAGAAGTCTGGGCCGCCTAGCCTCTGTCTGCGGGAAGCGGCGATCCTGCCACCGGGAGGTGTGGAAGAGCCAGGAAGGTGAGGAAAGTCCCTCCGCCCGGTGGCCGAGGGGCGCGCGCAGCCTGGGCCGGCAGACGCCAGTACGCGCCGCTGCGTTCCGCTCTGGGGCCGCAGGCGCGGGTCAGTCTCGCTCTGGCTGCGGGCGGCCCTGTAGGGGACGGAAGCGGGAACGGGGGGGGCTTCCCGGAGGTGGAGGCCGGCGGGTCCCTGGGCTGCTGCGACGGGGCGCTGCGCTCGGCCCGCGGGGTCCCCGAG
>NW_016901947.1:0-1512 GCF_001698545.2 Rhinopithecus bieti | reverse complement strand
ATGAAGTCTTTGCCCATGCATATGTCCTTAATGGTATTGCCTAGTTTTCTTCTAGGGTTTTATGCTTTTATGTCTTACATTTAAGTCTTTAATCCATCTTGAGTTGATTTTTTGTATAAGGTGTAGGGAAGGGGTCCAGTTTCTGTTTTCTGCATGTGGTTAGCCAGTTTTCCCAGCACCATTTATTAAATAGGGAATCCTTTCCCCATTGCTTGTTTTGTCAGGTTTGTCAAAGATCAGATGGTTGTAGATGTGTGGTGTTATTTCTGAGGCCTCTGCTCTGTTCCATTTGTCTATATATCTGTTTTGTTACCAGTACCATGCTGTTTTGGTTACTACAGGCTTGTAGTATACTTTGAAGTCTGATAGCATGACTTTGTTATTTTGCTTAGGGTTGTTTTGGATATACAGGCCCTTTTTTGGTTCCATATGAAATTTAAAATGTTTTTTTTTTTTTCTTTTCTGATTCTGGGAAGAAAGTCAATGGTAGCTTGATGGGAATAGCATTGAATCTATAAATTACTGTTTGTCTATTATTGGTGTATAGGAACGTTTGTGATTTTGCACATTGATTTTGTATCCCGAGACTGCTGAAGTTGCTTATGAGCTTAAGGAGTTTTGGGTCTGAGATGATGGGCTTTTCTAAATACACAATTATGTCATCTGCAAACAGAGACAATTTGACTTCCTCTCTTTCTATTTAAATACGCTTTATATCTTTCTTTTGCCTGATTGCCCTGGCCAGAACTTCCAATATTATGTTGAATAGGAGTGGTGAGAAAGGGCATCCTCGTCTTCTGCCGGTTTTCAAAGGGAATGCTTCCACCTTTTGCCCATTCAGTATGATATTGACTGTGGGTTTGTCATAAATAACTCTTATTATTTTGAGATATGTTTCATCAATACCTAGTTTATTGAGAGGTTTTAGCATAAAGAGATGTTGAATTTTATTGAAGGCATTTTCTACATCTATTGAGATAATCATATGGTTATGTCATTGGTTCTGTTTATGTGATGGATTGCGTTTACTGATTTGCATATGTTGAACCAACCTTGCATCCCAGTGATGAAGCCAACTTGATCATGGTGGATAAGATTTTGATGTGCTACTGGGTTTGGTTTGCCAGTATTTTATTGAGGATTTTGGATCAACGTTTATCAGGGATATCGGCTCGAAATTTTGTTTGTGTGTGTGTCTCTGCCAGGTTTTGGTATCAGGATGATGCTTGTCCCATAAAACGAGCTAGAGAGGAGTTTCTCTTTTCTATTGTTTGAAATAGTTTCAGAAGGAATGGTACCAGATCCTCGTTGTACTTCTGGTATAATTTGGCTGTGAATTCATCTGGTCCTGGGCTTTTTTTTTTTTGGTTGGTAGGCTATTAATTACTGCCTCAATTTCAGAACTTGTTATTGGTCTATTCAGGGATTCGACTTCTTCCTGGTTTAGTCTTGGGAGGGTGTATTTGTCCAGGAATTTATCCATTTATTCTAGATTTTCTAGTTTATTTGCAT
>NW_016901946.1:0-1110 GCF_001698545.2 Rhinopithecus bieti | reverse complement strand
TATAACACTTTGACAGAGGAGAAGATTGAGGGAGGGGGGAGGGAGGGTCATGGGGTGGGTTTCCTGGCACCTACAAGAAAAAAAGACAAGTTATATGGGTGATGAAGAAAACTGTACAAAATTGAGGGGCTGCAGAATCACGGGAACGTTAATTCCCTTCTATAGTCTTTAGCATTGTTCTTTCAGTCAGACATGATATGTGCATCAATAAGACACGATATGCGGGGTCAAGTTCTCAAGGGCTGTTTGCCTTTTGGTCCTTTCGGTTTGGTTTGGCTTTGACTAATTCTGGTACTGAAAAGTTAGCTATACACACACACACACACACACACACAAACACACACACACTTCAAAATGCTTAACCATCTGACCATAGTGACTAGCCTATAGTGAGTCAAGGACCAAACTTTTCAGGAAAATGCTGCCTCGTTTTAAAACAAGCCTCCTAAGCTATGTTCTTTACAATGTCTGTAATTAGTGTTTCACTTGAGAAATCCTTTTGTGGGTCGTAAATTATTTCTACTTATCCAGTAAATAACAATGACAAAATAAACACCAATGACAGAAAATTTCTACTTACTGTCCACATAGGTGTGCATTTTAAATATTTTCTTTCCAAGATAAAATTTTGAAAGTTAAATTGTGCATTGTGTAATTAATTTGATAGTGTACCCTCTTAATAAATGCCCACTTTATTTTAATATCCAAGTTAGTGTACTATATATATATTTTGCTTTGGCTATATTTACATGTGACTTTAATTGCCCAACTGTGACTAGCCATTGCAGCTACTCAGCTACAGTATTTATGGAGATGGTGTGTCCTGAACAGTGTAGCTCAGGTCAGCTTGAACTTTCCATTTCTGCTCTCATTGTAGGTGTAACTACTAGTCCTAATGTCAACTGATCCATGATTTCTACTGTCAATATAAGTGAACATTGTTTTAAATATCCTTAACTAACTTAAAGAATTTTAAAATTGTACTGTGATTTTCATAACCCGTTGCCTTTTGGTACCAGAGCTACGTGGTTTGAATTCTGGCTACATGTTTTAAGTAAGAAAAAAAAAAGACGTATTTTGCTTACTCAGATAAAAGACAACCTGTAAAAA
>NW_016901945.1:0-1505 GCF_001698545.2 Rhinopithecus bieti | reverse complement strand
CTTAGATCTTGTTTGTTTAAGAAAATTTTCTTTGTTTTCTTCTCAGTCAACTGAATTATTTCCCCAGTCTGTTTTATTGCCACTCTTGATGCCTACATGAGAGGACCTAAAGTAATTTCTGACAGCCCAGGGCTCCTTGGGAAAACACAGGAGGTGCCACATACCCTGTTTTGAGAAAACCTATGTTTTCCTCACGGAACCCCAGGAATTGAAGGAGGCTAGATCCCTCTCAAAATCTAAGGCTCTCCTCCGTGTTACCTGATATGTTTTGACTTTGGGAGGTATCAGAAATGACTGCAGGAAGAAGAGCTTTTAGCCTGTGTATGTAATAACTAGGTAGGAAATATCCTTTCAGGTAGGGCTAATGGCAGTTATGGAGGGATACTCAGCTCTTTGCACTTTGGGTTAGAGAAGCATGCTCTCAGCCACCTAAAAGGTATGGAAATATTTCTACCCCACACTGAAAGATGAGACTCTCTTGGGGATGGGCTGATTGGGTTTGGATTGCCTTGTAGTGGAATGCAGGTTAAAAGCATTGCACTCTCTTCTCCCATTGCATTCCCCTCTTTTGGGGATCCAAGATGTGGTATAAAATGGGACCCTTAATTTGGGGATCTGTTTTGCCTTCCAGCTATGACTGTTTTTTGGGCCCTAGAAACTGCATGCTTTCCTGGCCCTGTTCCTGTAAGGGCTCCACCCTGAAGCCAGTAATCCAATTAAGAAACTTAAAATTGGCAGATAAAAAATCTTACAACTACCGGATCCCCTTCTGTCTATTTATATGTGTTGTGCGTGTGATGTCTATATAAAACATGTTAATGTTCCTATTAATTGACTTTTAAAGAAAAGTGCTAAAAAAATTGTCAGAAAATAGAAACTTGAATGTGTTTAGGTCATGTGACTCTAATCTTTGAAAATAAAGGCAATTTAAAATATTATTGGTAAAGTAAGATAAAATGTCTTCAACGTTTATACATTTGGTCTAAATTAGGCAGATCATATACTGTTTGCTAGATGCTTTAAGCTCATAAACTGCTTCTGTGATTTTAATAATTGTTTGACTTGTCTGTTTTACAGCCATTGGATTCTAGATAAGGCCTGGGGACACGTGGAAGTAGCCAGGTGCCCTAGCTAGGCTGGGAAGAGTCAGACATTGTCTGCAGCTCTGTCTTTGTCCTGGGCTCTATAATCTGATTCATGGTTAAAATTGCTTACCTATCAGATATTACACCGCAAATTAAAGCCACTGAGAATTAACATTGTAATGTACTGGAGAAACAGTTTTACCTATAAGGTATACAAGGAAAATTGAATGTGTTTTCGTAAAATGTTATAAGAAGGTATGGAAATACGGTTTTTGTTAAAGGGAATGTAATTTTGTCTAGTTCAGGGGGTTTTAAGGATCATCTTAACCTAAAAGAGCAGTAAGACAAAACTGCAAGTTTTAACAAGCTATAAAGGGTTTGTGAAGGATTGATCTTGTAAAGGAAGTTCTGTGTGTATCA